>NC_136512.1:6099414-6126914 GCF_053919585.1 Euprymna scolopes | reverse complement strand
TTAATCGGTATCGGTATTGGAATCGGAAAAATTTTTACTGATTTTCCAATGCCAGAACAATTCTTCTAATGGTGTTTTTTATTTGATTTTGTTTTAAGCAAAATCTTTCATTCCTGGTAATAATGATAAAATAATAAATATTTATTGATTTGAAACAACCAGTGAAGCTAAAATCGATAGATCGTCGTCCCCACGAGTGTATTTTTACGTTTAGGAAAATATTTGCACATTCAACGTGTGTTTTTACAGTAATCAGAGAAAAATACAACTATATAGTTAAATATTTAGAGATTTATAAAGAATCGGAATCAGTAATTGTATTGGAATTGGGAATTTAGTACGGAATATATATGTGTGTGTGTGCGTGCACTAGTAGACCGCGCAGTGTTGCCTGGTCATAAAATATGCTTAAACTAATGCAGATTTCGTATTTATTATTATAGTCGATTCTTTATCGATTATTATATTGTACCTAATATATAGTAGTGATATCAAAAGTTTTTAAAAAATATGTTTTCTGATGAGAACATGGTTGAAAAATCTGGAATTTACATTAATTTTGATTGTTTATGCATGGATGAAACGGTCCACCAAAATATATTAAACTTTTGGGATTTGGAAAACCAAATGTACAAATGAATGGAAAAAAAATATGATCACTGGAATTTATCATAATTTTGTATATATATATATATATATATATATATATATATATATATATATATATAGTCTTATTTGTAGTATTCCGAATTTTACTGGGTTTATATAATTCAGTAATCGTTCATATACCAATAAATTTTAAGCGAAAAAAGATGATTTAAACTGTAAGCTACAAAATTATCATATTTCATAATTGAGCATTCATATATTGTTTTCACAAAAACCAAGACTTCAAAGAATGGGTTGATAGCAACAAATAGGGTATTTCATCGTTAGTTACAATTGTTTCAAGACCATTCGGACAAATTCAAACATTTCCTTTGAAAATTTTCACAAGAACAGCCTTTCTTCAGACAATTGAATAAAAAACACTTTAACAATAAAACATTATGGAAACATTTCCCTTATAAAGAAAAGAAAACAAGCGAATGGATTTGTCCAAATAGTCTTGAAACAATTGTAACTAACGATGAAATACACTATTTGTTGCTATCAACCCATTCTTTGAAATCTTGGTTTTTATTAAAACAGTATTTTATATATATATATATATATATATATATATATATATATATATATATATATATATATATATATATATATCCACTATTATATAAAAGTCACTTTGTGTGTGGGGGGGGGCAATTTCCTTCTTTATAGGTTCCCAAATGGCTAAGCTTATACTTTGCAAATTTCATTCAAAGGTAATTTATATGTCTGGCAGTGTTCTTAGATATGTTTTGTACAGAAATTCATTCAGTAAGTATTGAAAATCAAAAAAGTTCGATCCTAAAAATAGTTTTTTTTATATATATATATAGATAAAAAAAGAATATGCGTTTATATGCTTAACAACGCTATTTTTAAAGTTTTTTTATATGCCTTTGGGTGTAGCTGAACTCCAATCTCTGGTCCCCCCTCGCCAATCTTTCACGAAAAACACTCGTCTAGCTGAATCCACTGTGAAAAATTTCCCCCTCTCTTTATCTGTGCCAAAATAAAAACGTAGATTCCATGAACAAAGCTTCTTTCTTAGAACTGCACACCTGTGGAACTCTGTTCCGTCTGCCTGCTTCCCACCTGACTACAACCTGGATGTCTTCAAATCCAACATAAACAAATTCTTGATGAATCGCCCCCTTAAGTGAATACTTCATTAAATCTCCACACTAACGTACTGTACTTGCAATAACCCTTATCCCTGATTGGCTTCCGGGCCTTGATAAGTGGTGACCACCGTGTAAAAAAAAAAAAAAAAAGCTCAGATGCTGGAGAGCTATATGTTTCGATTTCAATTCTAGCAAATTGCACTCAAGTCATTTTTTTTTTTGAGGATGAAAAATGAACATTAAATCTGGGTAGTATACATAGTATGTCCGCATTGAAAGAAATGGATGAGAGTTCTTAGGTTAGTAGAACAGTTGAGCTAGCAGGTTCAGTTGGCAGAAGAATGGGGAGGAAACAATGAAGGTGGACTTGAGAGCAATCGGAAAAAATTAAAATCTTGACCAATGATAGTTTGGAAGTCAGCTTCTAAAAACTGGTCAATACATGCGAGAATGAAAACCTGACGTTAGACAAATGATGATGATGATGATGATGATGATGATGATGATGATGACGACGACGACGACGACCACGACGACGACGATGATGATGATGATGATGATTTCAAAATTTTCTATTATCTGACCGTGGCCTTGATACTGTTTCCCACTAGTGTTACTATTTTCATTGAACAATAAAAACAGTTTACAAAAGATTATTCGTCTTTGCAGTGTTTACCTAAATGAGATGGAAAGCTCTCATCATCATCATCATCATCATCATCATCATCATCATCATCATCATCATCATCATCATCATCATCACTTAAGGTTCGTTTCTATGCTAGCATAGGTTGGATGGGTTTACCTAATGGCTCTTCCCCAAGCCTCTCGGTCTTGTTCAAGGCCCGGTCATAATCTCAACTTTCTAAGGTCATTCTTAACAAGCTAACTCCATGTCTTACATAGTCCACCCTCTCCTCCCTCTAAATCCATCAATCTCAATAAACCTACATCTGCTAACTAGATTTGCGTCATCTATCCTTTCAACATATCCATACAACCTCAATTTATTTTGCTGCAAAACATCAACTATGTTGGGAAGTTGTGCCTAATTATTATATTCAGAGCTCTAATATGTCCACTATTCAGCTTTTAACACATTCTCTGGTTTAGATTCATCAGGCAGTTGTTCTCACCTTAAGTGTTATTTTACCATAACGTTTCGGTCGATGTAACCTCTGACCTTCATCAAATAATATATATACATACATATATGCATACATATATATATGTGTGTGTGTGTGTGTGTGTGCGTGTAACTAAAACAGATAAAACGGTAATAAAAATATATATTTGCTCTACAATAGTATTGAGCACCTTCTTCAGGTTTTTACTAATTACCAGTTTTGCTAAATATATATATATATATATATATATATATATATATATATATATATATAATATACAGGGTGGCCGAAAAGTCCCAGGACACTCTATTTTTAATATTTTAATGCTGTTAAATATGATTGATTTTAATATTCTAATGTTGTAAGAACAACGAGGGCCAACATACTGATCCCCTAGACCACTAAATTACTCTAGTTGTTTTCTGCTTTTTTTCTAATAAAGTTCTCTTTTTTTGTTGAATATATATGTTTTCTGTGTGTTTCATTAAAAAATACTGTGTTTTATTAAAAATACATGTATAGTGTCCTGGGACTTTTCGGCCACCCTGTATATATACATCATTTCAGTTCACACATTTGTAAACGGTAATCGATTAATTCTGTTCACCACTTGCTTACTCTAATTTAGCTCTGGAAGACCTAACTCATCTTATATTGAGCTGATTATATATCTGCAGTATTTTGAACGACTGGTTGTCATTCTTATGCTTTCACTACCAATAAAAGGATTAGCTACACAGTTACTTATTCATTGTTATTCTTGTTTTCTCTCTCTCTCTCTCTCTCTCTCTCTCTCTCTATATATATATATATATATATATATATATATATATATATATATATATATATATATATATATTCCTACACATCAACACATAGGAAATAAATGCAGAAAAGATATAAACATTTATATATTTTGCGTATTGATTTTTTATTCATACACACACACACATATATATATATATATATATATATATATATATATATATATATATATAAAAATAGATTTTTTTTATTTATAGTTATGTCTCGGAAGTAGAGTGAAAAGCACATCTTATTTTTCTTTTATCAATATTATTTTTTCCTTGTACACACTTTTTTGTGAATTATTCCATGGATTTCTGCCTTTGGATTATTATGGACCATCTTCTTCCAATTACGGGATTTCTTTGGATTTTACTTATACAAATGGAAATTCTTTTAACTTTCTTGAAGTTTTACATTTGGATTTTACCGTCACTGGATTTTTTTATCTTCCACCAGACTATCCATTAATGTGTAATCACCTTTTTCTTTACCATATTCCCTCTGCTTAACTTATTTTGTTTTCAAGTAAGATCTTTGACTTATTTGTTGTTTCATCAAATACTTCTGCATGCAAAATTCGATCCTGCATTTTGCTAATTCCTACCCTCTGATGAGAAGGAGAGTATTTCTTCGAAACTCTGCGGATTAAGGACTATCCATTTATCTAGTGTTTCCTTTTCAAATTAAATGTTTTTAACTCATTTCAAAGTGTCAAAGTGTTTTTAACATATTTCATTAACTGTTTGCTCATATATATATATATATATATATACCACCTCAATCTATTTTAGCGCAAAGTAAACAATTATTATCTTTGGACTATTGTCTTCATTAACATTGATAATTCTATTTCTAATGCTTTCAAATAATAATAGTATTACTAATAGTAGTAGTATCAAGTAGTTTAGAATAATTATAACATAATATTGGTAACAGTTACATAGCTATGATCTATTTTGTCCTGCACTTGCATGTTCTCACTCTCAGAGTGATTAATATGTGGTTCGGTAAGACCAGCCTTCGAGTAACTCACCTAATAGGTCACACAACAATGGATACAAACTTCAGCCCCTCTCTCATCATCGCAATGTTGCCTTCATGTGCTTTGGTGAGAAATTTGTTTATTGCTAGCTACCTGAATTCATGTGTGCCTCAGTTCTGAAGCACTAGCTTGATTTTTCCCCCACCCTTGTGCTCTTGTAGTATCGCACTCGCAGAGTGATATATAGATTCCTATTTACAATGCCTCCCCACGGGGCAGAGTTAGACACCAGGGTCTTTTTTTTAACGTGGAGAAAAGGAAAAAAAAAAAAATTGTCTCACTTGTGAAGGATTTTTCTTCCACTGACAGAGAACAAGAAATTGAAGTGCAGCATCTGAAGAACAGATACTACACTTTGAGGTATTTATTTGCTCCCCCACTGAGCAAATTAGGCACAAGGCCGATTTTTAAAGTGAGGAGTGAAGGGGAAATGGGGACCAACTCCCCGGGGTGTAGGGGTGCTGGATAGTGACAATTGGTATGAAGGGTTGCCCCTACATTGACCAAGGTCTTATATGTGGGGTTGCCCCCACATATGGTCTTTGCTTGCAGTATTATTTATTTGCTTCCCCACTGAGCAAATTAGGCACAAGGCCGTTTTTTAATGTGGAGAGAGAGGGAGGGGGAAGGGAAAAGGGGGACCAGCTCCCGAGAGGTGGGAAATGGGAGCTGGATTAGAAACTGTTGGTATGAAGGGTTGCCCCTACATTGACCAAGGTCTGATATGTGGGGTTATCCCCACATATGGTCTTTGCTTGCAGTATCTGCCGGAACAGATGGTATTTATTTGCTCCCCCACTGAGCAAATTAGGCACAAGGCCGTTTTTAATGTGAGGTAAAAACCAGCTCCCCTAAAAGTAGGCAAAAAGGGGGCACTCTGGTTACCAAAAATAATAATTGTCCCAGTATAGAGGGTTTCCCCTCCATTGACTGGTACAAATTATCTTAAGTGCAGCATCTGCCGGAACAGATGGTATTTATTTGCTCCCCACCGAGCAAATTAGGCACAAGGCCGATTTTTAATGTGAGGAGTGAAGGGAGGGGGAAGGGAAAAAGGGGACCAGCTCCCGAGAGGTGGGAAATGGGAGCTGGTTAATGGTCAGGCATGTGGGGTTGCCCCCACATCCGGTCTTTGCTAGTCATAGCTAGTCATAGCCAGTCATAGCTGCAGTATCTGCCGGAACAGATGGTATTTATTTGCTCCCCCACCAAGCAAATTAGGCACAAGGCCGATTTTTAATGTGAGGAGTGAAGGGAGGGGGAAGGGAAAAAGGGGACCAGCTCCCGAGAGGTGGGAAATGGGAGCTGGTTAAAGGTCAGGCATGTGGGGTTGCCCCCACATCTGGTCTTTGCTAGTCATAGCTAGTCATAGCTAGTCATAGCTTGCAGTATCTGCCGGAACAGATACTACACTTTGATCTTGGCCCGAAGTGTGATATATAGATTATACAATAAGAAGATTGCATGAGAAAGGCAACTTGTACTTCTACCCAAAACTCTTTTCGCCACAATTTATAAGCAGTCTAAGTTGAGATGTCAACGTGAACAGATATTACATTTCTTCTCTGAAACTCACAGACTCTATTCTATTGCAATAGTGCATGTAGGTCTTCAGACTCCACTTATTTTGCTTTCTTATGTCTATGAATCTTTCTGAACTTTTCTGTGCATTTTGATTGAAACTGTACTGATAAAATTGATCTAAAATTGCAAAATAAGAAGTTTCTCATTACAGTTCTGAATTTTTTAAGATGAGGTATAAATATTTGCAATATTTCGATTAATCGGACCTGTACAACGCTTCGATAGATGTAACCTCTCACCTTCGCCAGGTGTAAAAGTCGCCATGTTTTGGCAGAAAAAAAAAGAGAGGAGAGTAGTATTTTTCCTGCCAAAATATGGCGACTTATACGCCTGATGAAGGTCAGAGATTACATCAACCAAAGCGTTGTGCAAATAACACTTAAGATGAGAACAACTGTCTAATTATTCTAAATCAGAGCGGTGGCCAAATTTATCGTATAGTGGGTCCCTGAGATCCTTTCTCAACCCATTTTCTTTGGGATTCACAATTCATGCGGAAATTGATTGCATCACACATATTTTTAATTGGAAAAATTAATTCAAGAATCACACCAATGTTGACAAAGCTATATGAATATTCAATTCAGAGAGGGGGGGGTAGTTGATATCAGAGTGATCTAGGGGGGTGCGTTTACCGAAAAAAGGTTCGGAAACCCTGATCTAAACAATACAAGAAGTTTGCCCTCTTAACAACAACTTGGTAACCCATTTTCTTTGTATCCAACAAAGCCAGCAACCCATGCTACAAAATGATGATCCGACATCTTCTGGTAATATTAAGGCACATCGTAAAGTCTTCATTGATCTCTCTTTCTTTCAAATCAATCCTTATCACTTGAACTCCCTCCTACTAACTGACTCTGCTTACTCAACTGTTCGACATCTACTAACCCAAGAACCCTCAGCTGTTCTTTTAATGTAGCCATACCATCTAAGTCTCCTGTTTTTCACACATCTCCCTATGTTATCCAGATTTAATCTTCTAAGGTCACCAGAGATAAACCTGTCTTTTAGATCCATTACATCATTTTTCATATCTTTCTCTCCATGCAACACATATCCTCAACTCACCTTTCTTTGCCATCTTGTGTGTTATCAGTATGTAAGAATTTAAATATCTTACCTAACTATAACATCTGCTATATGGAAAAACTGTCTGGAAGTCAGAGTTTAAGGATTAATTTACCTTAAATCAAAATGATATCGTCTGACTCTGTGCTCCAATCACTAAGGGCTTCAGGCCAGTATCTATGTTCTGTGTGCCGGAATTGTGTTGGATGTGATACCATTTAATTTGTGCCTATTGTAGATTCACAAAAAGTGTAGCTCTGAACCCCACTTCAATTATGAGAGATGTCTGGGACATGCACTCCCCTATTGAAGGTCGCCCCCCACAAAGAGATAATATTAGATGACAATATTATGGAGGTAATAGTCACTTTCTGCTCTCTGGGAGATATTCTGAGCCCAGGTGACAGATGCATGTGAGAAGTGTAATATTATATGGCAGTGACTGTAGCGTCGTCACCTAGTTGTCTTTTCCGCAATGTCAACAAAATTACAGAATTATTAGTTTTATCTGCAATGTGAAATCTGACCAAACCCAAAATGTGAATTCTGACCAAATCCAAAATGTGAAATCCGGCCAAACCCAAAATGTGAATTCTGACCAAACCCAAAATGTGAATTCTGACCAAACCCAAAATGTGAAATCCGACCAAACCCAAAATGTGAAATCCGGCCAAACCCAAAATGTGAAATCCGACCAAATCCAAAATGTAAAATCTGACCAAACCCAAAATGTGAAATCCGACCAAACCCAAAATGTGAATTCTGACCAAACCCAAAATGTGAATTCTGACCAAACCCAAAATGTGAATTCTGATCAAACCCAAAATGTGAAAACTGGGCAACCCCAAAATGTGAAATCTGACCAAACCCAAAATGTGAAATCTGACCAAACCCAAAATGTGAAATCTGACCAAACCCAAAATGTGAAATCTGACCAAACCCAAAATGTGAAATCTGACCAAACTCAAAATGTGAAATCTGACCAAACCCAAAATGTGAAATCTGACCAAACCCAAAATGTGAAATCTGACCAAACCCAAAATGTGAAATCTGACCAAACTCAAAATGTGGAATCTGACCAAACCCAAAATGTGAAATCTGACCAAACCCAAAATGTGAAATCTGACCAAACCCAAAATGTGAAATCTGACCAAACCCAAAATGTGAAATCTGACCAAACCCAAAACGTGAAATCTGACCAAACCCGAAATGTGAAATCCGACCAAATCCAAAATGTGAATTCTGATCAAACCCAAAATGTGAAAACTGTCCAAACCCAAAATGTGAAATCTGACCAAACCCAAAATGTTAGGTTGGAGAATTTGCTGAAAGCACTACATTTACTTATCATAGTGTTATTCTATAGTTGAATTATAAATTAGTATTTAATCTACACTTATCCTAATGGACTGTTAACTATTCTGCACTTTCAACAAACAATGTCCGGAGGTTAAATTTTACACACTGCTGTTAAAGTTCGATACTTCATAAATTTTGGCACTTTACTGTCAAAGCTTGTTATTCCAAAATCTGAATCCGCTAGGTCCCTGCAAAACTGTTTTTTTATTCAAACCTACTGCATCTCATTTGCATATGAGCGACAAGATATCACATTAATCTGCACAATCTCTTATGGTAAAATTAACTGAGCGTCACCATTTTGTTCTTTTTTTGTTTTGTTTTGTTTTTTTATTATTCAGCAGATGAACTCTACAAGATGAACAGATACATGGGTGCTTGTTTTTTGTTTGTTTTTATAGGCAAACAATTTTCCCACTCGCTATATTTTTTTCTATATATTCTAAGAACGAATCACTTTTGCTGGCATGGTCATGTGATGCATCTGACCATTGCAGGAGCATGGTTGTCTTGAAATGCAAGAAGGTTGACCCGGCCAAAGGAATGTTTGGACGGGGGGGGGGGAGTCACATTAAAAGATGTGAGAGAAAAAGAATGAAAGAGTATGTATGTGCGTGTGTGTGTGTGTGTGAGAGAGAGAGAGAGAGAGAGAGATATTGTTAAAGCTTTTGTTTTTTATAAGTAACCTGATTTCAAATTAGATTTTTAATGTTGATTTCTAAATTTTCTATTGCCTGACCATGACCTTGATACTGCTTCCCACAAGTGTTGTTATTTTTATCGAACAATAAACACGACAAGTAAACTACACAGAAGCGGTTATGTTCCATCCCTGCAGGGAATCATCAGGCTTGTCTGATGATTCCCTGCAGGAATGAAACACAAACATTAAATCTGGACAGTACAGGGGGGCTTGTGCAGAACATGAGGCTCCAATGGTATGGCACATTGTAAAGAAATGCATCGAAAAGAAATGCATTGAAGGTTTGGGTTAGGGTTAGGGTTAGGCTTTGGGTTATTACATGCAGAAAAGTTTGTTTAGCAGGGTCACTTGTCAGGAGAAAGGCAAGAAAATATGGACGGAAATGATGAGGGTGGATTTAAAAGAAATGGGGATAAATTAAAGTTTTGACTAACGATAAGTTAGTTTGGATGTCAATTTCTAAAAGCTGGTCAACATATGCCAGTATATGTTTAACTGATGATGATGATGATGATGATGATGATGATGATGATGATGATATAATGAAATAATTGATGAGAGTATTTGTGTTGATGCATGTAGAAGAGTTGAGGCAGCAGGGTCAGTTGGCCAAGAACAAGATGGGACGAAGCACTAAAGATGGACTTGAGATAAAGAGAGACAAAGATCTGTTTGGACATGAGTTAGTTTTGAATTCAATTTTTGTAAACCATCCAACACATGCCAGCATCTAAAACAGATGTTAAACTAATGATGATGATAATGATGATGATGATGATGATGATGATGATGATGGTGATGAAAGAATGGATGAGAGTTTTTCGGTTAATAGATCTAAAATACTGCAAGTTGAATGGGTCAATTAGTTGGGGAAGTTCAAGGAAAACATGGGAGAAATTCATAAGAATGAATTTGAGAGAAACAGGGGTAAATAATGACCTGACCTGAATTAGGTTAATGTGGAAATCAATTTCTAAAAGCCGTCCAACACATGTCTGTATGTAAAACATATGTTAAACGATGATGATGAAAGAATGGATGAGAGTATTTGTTTTGGTGCATGTAGAACAGTTGAGGTAGCAGGGCCAGTTGGCCAAGGACAAGATGAGATGAAGTAATAAGGATGGACTTGAGATAAAGTAGGATAAATAAAGACCTGGCCAGAGATAGGTTAGTTTGGATATCAGTTTCTAAAATCTGGTCAATACATGCGAGCATGAAAACCTGAAGTTAGACCAATGATGATGATGATGATGATGATGATGATGATGTCGTCAAAATTTTCTATTATCTGACCATGATCTTGATTCTATTTCCCACGAGTTTTGCTATTTTTATTTAACAATAACAACAATTTACAAAAGATTATTCGTCAAGCCAGTTGTATTACATTTTTACTTAAGCAAGATGAAAAAGTTTCATCATCATCATCATCATCATCATCGTCGTTGTCGTCGTCGTCATTGTCATCGTCATTGTCGCTGTTAATGGCCGTTTTCATGCAAGCAAACTGTTATCATCTTTGGACTATTGTCTTCACCAACATCTATAATTCTACTGCTTCTGAATAAAATTCAGGTAGTATATTATTCAGAAAATTAACGCATATGATTTCTATTCTGGTGTTGCTTTTTGTCCATCCCTGGCGGATCAATTCAAATATATAGCTAATCTAGAATTCAGTTGTGGATTGGGATAGGAAATAATTTGTTTCGTTTAATCCTGTTACGACTCAGCTGGTTTCTTTCGTAGGTGTATCCCTTTCCTTCATGAAAGTCTCATGGAAAAGTCTGCTCTTGAGGAGAAATAGATTTTGAAACTTCTTGGTCTTTTTTTTTTCTCTTCACATCTTCCTTGGAGTTCATATATTAGATCCATTGCTCTTTCTGCTTCTT
This sequence comes from Euprymna scolopes, assembly GCF_053919585.1. Lineage (NCBI taxonomy): Eukaryota > Metazoa > Mollusca > Cephalopoda > Sepiida > Sepiolidae > Euprymna > Euprymna scolopes. Next base: position 6,115,557 of record NC_136512.1, on the reverse strand, counting down.
GTAAAATTGGTTCTCTCTATCGATCTAACCACTTTCTCACACCCGAGCAATTTTCTATCTCTACAAATCTACTTTCGGACCATATATGGAGTACTTCTGTCATATTAGGGTTTGTAAATCTCTGTTCCATTTCAGGGTTCTTGATGAAGTGCAGAAACGTATCTGTAATTTAATTGCCCTCCCCCCACCCTTTCTTCTTTCTCTAAAAACTCTCTCGTACAGACATGATGTTGCTAGTTTCAGTCCTTTCTATAAATATTATTATAGCATTTGTTTTTCAGAATTTTCTGATCTATTCCTTGCTTCCTTTGTTTCGGCATGTTTATCTCGTTGGTCTAGTTGTCTTCATCAATTTGATGTCTTTGATTCCGTGTTGTAATAGAGCTCCCGTTTTTAGTAGATTCTTTTGAAGAACTGCAAGTTTGTAGACCTCTTTCCCTTCTGACTGTTTTCCTTCTGCATACAGCTTTTGTTTTTGTTTTTTCTAGATAAAATAACTGCTTCATTATAAACACATTTAAGAACCCGAATTTGATCTGTCATCGCCAGTTAGTGTCTAGTAGGAGCAGAACAGAACAAAAACCTCAGTAGTGTCTGTTATATTCATTGTATTTTTTGATTGACTTTTTTTTGTAAAATTTTTTTAACCCCGAACAAGGCATATTGCCACTTGGTCTACTATTTGGGATCGTGTCTAACAATGGACGGTGGGGAGTTGAGCAGCAAGATCTCTGTTGACATTGCATTAAAACTTCTGCACGTTAGTACAGTCAGAGAAGCAGGAAATAGGGAGGAAATTCTAAAGTATAGCAGTCCAACAAAAGAAACTATTCGAGTAGAAGGCTTTCTAGCATCTACGGACCTCAGCAGTGAAGGGTGGGATTTTGCTACTTGTCAGATTAGTCGGAGATATACACGTTGAGAGGGCACAAATCCATTTATGGACCTGGAATATGATCTGTCTTCGCCAGTCAGTGTCTAGTTGGTGCAGAACACAAAAAAAAAAAAAACTTTCTGTTGTTCATTGTATTTTCAAATTAATTTTTACATACAACATTCAGTATTCCCAAATGGTCACTCATCCAGGTACGTGGCAACAATATAAAAAGTAGTCCAGGACAAAATCGTCTTGCAATCTAGTGGGAAATTATGTCTTCTTTTCTCTTTCACAGAAGATGTTATTTCGTTAATATTCATGGCATAATCACGTTGACACACCGGTACTTGTCAGACCATCAAAGTTAAGCGATGATAAGCCTGGCAAGTAACAGATGGGTAACCATTTGGGAATGCTAGACGCTATATGTATCATGCAGGGACATAATTTCCAGATTGGTATCTAGGGGCATGTTTAATTCACTGGGAGAGATGAACTCTCAGTCTTTATTAAGACATGAATCTAGGAGAAAAAAAACTCTGATGTAAAACCTGAGGTCTACTATCTGTCTGTCTTGTAGCAACCATTGCACCGACTGAGATTAGCAGTTATACCAAAAAGTGTGGTTGGTTCTGCACAAAGTCTTCACCACTATAAACAAATCACGTGTGAATTTCCAAGCAACTTAGTTGTTGTGGCGGACTTCATACATCAAAATCGATGAGAGTATCACACTATTTATGAAAAATCATATATTATATTTTCTTTTTTCTTCTCTTGGTTGTTGAAGCAATTGAAGCAATCAAAAAGGACAACAAATAACGTCATTATTTGCTCTGGGGGTTGTTTAGAGCTGTAAATGTTTATTTCGATTGCAAACAAGAAAATTGGGCAGATATCACATTAACTATTTATCAGAAGAGATGTTGCGAGCCTGTCTTTGTTTTATCGTTATTTCCATAGCAAGTGCTTCCTAATTTGCATACGCATTCAAACACTGCTCCTGCTGCTAATACAGTCGCTTGCCATCCATACTTTGGCAGCTGCTGATACTTTCGCAAGCGCTAACACACACTCTGTTATATATTTTTATACAAAATCTGAGCTAATCAACGTTTTTTTCACTAAATCTTTTGTCCTATATATTTTAATCACACAAAATATATGACTACTTAGTTTTGGGATCGAGTTATGTTTGATAAACTTCTATTTTAATTGTCCTAATTAGCTGTAATTTGCAATTAACTCGCCAAGTGATTCATCTTTTACTAAACTTCTGTCTATCACTCTCACTCTCTCTTACTGTATTTTGTTTGTACTTTTATTTTATACGACATCTGGTTTCTTTAAGCTTTCTTCTTTTGGTTTTTGAAGTAATAGAAACAAAAAGAGCAACAAATAACTCCATTAATTGCTCTGGGGTTCGATTTACTTCTTACAGTAAATAACAGCAATCTAGTCAGTGACAATGATTTTTTTTCTCGTGGAAGATGTGTTGCTAATCTTTCTCTATTCAGTCATTATTTCCATGAAAAGTGCTTGATTGAGCTCCAGTCTCTGGTTGTCCTTGTAAGATATTCACAGCAACAACTCGTCTTCTACCACAATTGTAAATAACTTTCCTTCCTCCCTCCGAGTGCCTAGTGTCAGACACAATGTCCATGAACAATTTTCTTCGCAACGGTTTCCCAACATGATTCGCTTAAAGTATTACATCCATTACTTGTGGCAACGCATGGCACAAGTTGGAAAGAAACTTTATTCATGGAAATCCATAATAGTGGTAATGGACGTGGTAATGGTTGTTTTGGTGGTAGTAGTGATAGTTATGGTGGTAGTGGGGTGGTTGGGGGTAGTGGTTGTGATAATGGTAGTAATGGAGGTGGTGGTGGTGGTGGTGGTGGTAATGGTGGTTTTGGTCACGGTGATGGTGGTCATCATAGCAGGATGGTGGTTTTGGTGGGGTTGGAGGTGGTAATGGTGGCGGTAGTGGTGGTAGTGGTGATGATGGTGGTCGTGGTGGTTTTGCTGGTGGTTGTGGTTGTAGTAATGGTGATGGTGATGGTGATTGTAGTAGTGGTGGTTTTGATGATGGTGTTGATGATGATACTGATGGAGAGAGTTTTGTTTCATTTTTTTCCATTTTTATTTATTTCTACATTATCACACGTATCCTTATCAAGGACCAAAAGAGGTATCAATATGCTGAAAAGTTGTTGCGTTTTTATTTGTTTATTTTGATTTATTTTGATTTATTTATTAAGTGGGGGGGGAGCATTATTATTTGGTATCAACTGATTAGGAAAGGAATTTTGTTTGTTTTTTTATTCAAGAAGCCCAGAAAGTATCACTGAAGGGTTTCACTGATTCCTGAAATTATTCTTGGAACTGAAAATGATATAAACTGTTAAATTTGCCGAATCAAGATGCAAAACGCAATCGCGCAACTGTCGTCATCTGTGCAGCGATAATCACATGCGTGATAATGTGCACAGAAATGCACATCACTGGAGATTTATATTTACACTGTTATATATATATATATATATATATATATATATAGCTTAATTGTCACATATATTTTCATAACTTACTATATATATATATATATATATATATATAGTAAGTTATGAAAATATATGTGACAATTAAGCTACATAGAATAGAAGCTACATAGAAGTTTAATTCTCATGAGAATGAAATGCAGAATATTCTATGTAGCTTAATTGCCATATATATTTTCATAACTTACTACCTAGCTCTACCTATGTATTGAGTATTGTTGAAGTAAATACTGAGAATTTACGCATAAAATTATATCTTTGTATATTAATTTATGTGATTGAATGAAGTAATCATATATATATATATATATATATATATATATATATATATATATATATATAATTTTTAATAAAAGAACATAACTGTACCCCTTCCAATCTTAGACAAATCCTTGTTGATATTAACAAAAATTGTATAACACGAAAATAATTTTAAAAAGTTAAAAATTCTCGAAGCATCTTATACTAGCAACCGTCACCTTACTATAAATAACATCGCATTCGAAGAGAGCAACGACATATTAAAAAATTGGCCTATGGACTCGTTGATTTTAATACTCAGATTTTTAATCGACTTTTAATTGACGTTTTTATATACTTTTAACGTCCCATCACTTATTTATTGTTTATTTTATTTTTCACTTTTCTACTTTCCATTTTTGTTCCTATTCGTGTCATCAACTCCAAATGAATTCCATTTGAAGATGATTAGCTATCGAATCGAAAGTGTTCATGATAACTATGGAACTTTTATTAATATTTTCGATTTTGATATAAAATAAGATACAGAAAATTGAAAAAATAAAAAATAAAGAATCATAAATCAATTCATATATATATATATATATATATATATATATATATGTTTTTTTTTGGGGGGGGGTTCTTACCGTTTGATCTGTTTGGTTACATATGTTTCGAATGTTGGACCATGTTTACGATCCAACAGCCTCGTCAGACCTTACAGAAATGGTTGTTAGTATTTGGAAGAAGTGTTTTAGAAGAAATACGAGAAAAAAAAGGGGGTAGGAGATAAGGGTTCAAACATTCTGTTCAAGAGTAAAAAGAAATTTGCCACAGCCACGAATGCTTTCGACTTCCATGAGTCGTCTTCAGGCAAGTGATGAATTAAAAACTTACATTTAGTGAATTTATTGAAAAAGTCAATTAAAATCATCTAAAAGCATTTAAGCTTACCCTCTTCCTCATATTGAGCCTAATTGATGGTCGATTCGTTTGTGTGAATGAGTAGGGCTTCTATGATTGTGAGGCATAGGTTACAATATGGGACAACTAGAATGCCGGTATTTTTTATTATGTTGTATGTTTCTAAATTCATTTTGGAGAGTCCATGTGTTACTAGATGTTGATATATTAGTGGCCTGGCAAGGCCACAGGAGAGACAACCAAGCAAAAAAAACAAAACAACCCTAATCAAATTTTATCCGAAAGCAGCAAAACTAAAGCTAGCTTACCAGCACACTATATATACAAATGAAGGCAAATTTGGGCATATTTATTGGTTTGAAAATATGGGTTCTTTTTTATCAATTGTCATAAAATTTTAACCATACAATTGTATTAGAATCTCCAAAAAGCCTGCAAATTTTCATGGAGTTTTGTCCCATACATAAAGTAAATTTCACAGTGTATAAGGATTATTTGATACTGGAGATATTCATAGTTGTACCCTATTTTCAAAAGAGGGGAGATATAACATATGAGAAATATTTGGAATCAAGTCTCCCCTTCCTGTTATTTCGGATCATTTGAAACCATAGCAGCAAGTTTTAGTCTCCCCTCCATCAAGGCCAAAGGTTTTCAGAAATATACTATAAATATAGGTAATAAAATAGAAATAGGAAAATAAAAAATAAAGGGTGGAGCTCCTAAGAGTAGCTTTTCTTGCCTTGACAGGATACAAAACCGTCTTCATAATCTAGTGGGCGAGGACCTTTTTGTCTCCTTACTTCCTCTTTCCCACAGAAGAGACGTTGCAAGCCTGTTTTTGCTCTATCGTTACTTCTATGCTACGTGTTCGACTGATCTCCAATCTATGGTCGTTTCCTTTGTCAACTAGGCTCCACCTCCCATCGCCGCAATGTTGCGTGCCTATTTTACAAATATTTTAATGGAATGGGCTCTGATGGACTCATTGCACTTGTGCCTTCTCGACGTACTTATTCCCGACAAACCCGCTTAGCAACAAAATCATACCCCTTCACTGTTGAGGTCCCTAAATGTCAGAAAGTTTTCTACTTCAATAGCTCCTTCCATAGAACGGCTAGTCTTTGGAATTCTCTTCTTGCTGCCTGCTTCCCAAACTGTACTGGTACAAATGCAACGTAAACCAACATCTAAATCTTTCTTGGTCCTAACTAGCAGCCGCTTACATCAAAATGGCAATATACCTTATTTGGAATGAAGGTGAGTAAAAAAAAAACAAACATTCGCCATAAATATTCAGCTGCAACAACCTCGAACAACATAATTTACTCTCTATTTGTGCATAAAACTAAACAGAAATTCCATGAGCAGAGTTTCTTTCCTAGATCTGTCTGTGGAAAACGATACCGTGTGTCTGCTTCCTGGCTAACTATAACATGGCCGTCTTCAAATTTAGTGTAAATAAATTCCTATTGAGCCATCTTTTTAAATAATCTAGTCCTACCCAAATTTTCACTATAACTGATCATGACGTCTTACCGGTGCCCAGAAAACTCGTACCCGAAAAACTCGTCCCCTTTTGCTAGGTAGGAAAACTGGTCCCTTATTGATTAAATATCGATTGAAAACAAATTTTATGACCATTCTTGAAGAAGATATTGTCTTTAAAAGAGAATGCACATCCCATAATATTTTAAAAAAATATTTTTACTTGTTTACTGTTGTTTTAAAAAAAAATTAAATTGATTTTTCTAAGTTTTCCGGGTACAATTTTTCCGGAGACAATATTTCCGGGTACGATTTTTCCGGGGACGTTTTTTCCTAAATTCGGCTTACCACATGTCTAACGCTTAACCTTTATCATAGAGTGGCCCAAGTAAAAAATGAGAAAAAGATTAAGTAGAGGTAGTGTACTATCTGTTGTTGTGATATCATGCTCCCAAGTATTACCATCTCCTTTTTTAGAGGGACTGTGATATACTGAACTCCAATCTACGATTTTCCTTTGCCAAACTTTCACACAAAAACACTCAATTAGTTACAACCACTATATACGATTTCCCCAACTCCGTGCCTAAATCTAAACGCAGATTCCATGAAGAAAGCTTTTTCCCAAGAACTGCCGGCCTGTGGAACACTGTTCCAATGGCCTGCTTCTCAGTTGAATACAACAATGTAAGCAAGTTCTTGTTGGGCCGTCCCCATAAATAATCAAATTCTACCCAATTTACACCATTAACGATTACTACACTACCACCTGTTATTTATTAACCCTTATCCTCGAGTGGCTTTCAGGCCTTGATAAAAAAATTTAAATAATTAAATAAAGCTGAACGCAACTTTTACTACACCCCTGAAGTAGAAAATAATCGTACACATCACATCGAATGGCCTAAACTTCTCGGTCTCTAAAAGAATAACCAATAAAAATGACTTTATACAAGCGTATAAAAGACCGTAGCAGTGGAGAATACCAGGGTATCGAAGTGATGCGACGTCCGAATAAAAACAGACAAAACAAACGATGGTGTTCTTGCTTTTGTTATAAACTTCGTATATCTATTTATTTTTCAAAATCAATCATATTTATAAATCAGTAAACAGCAAGCGATTTAAGCCTTGCATCATTTTGACTTTGGTTTCTGCAAGAACATTATGGAAGGTCATTTTAAACCTTACAGTTGCATTATCAATATGGTGCTCTGAAAAGCGTTGCAAATTTTAGGCCCCCAGCCTTTATTTATTTATTTTTTTTTTATTCACGAAGTTCTCAACTTTGACGTAAATCAAAGAGAAATGGAAAGAAAAAAAATACTATTATCTTGGGCAGAGATGGAATGAAAGTAATCCCCCCCCCCCAAAAAAAAAACAACACAAAAAAAAAGCAGCTGTTAATGTCTCTGATGTTTAGTACAAGACAGTGTAGCGTTTTTGGAAGAAATATAAAGAATGTTTTGTAGTTATTCATGTTTTTTTTTAACTGTATTTTTCTTTATCATCTGCAAATCAATTTTGAGGAATTTAATTATACTTGTAAAGATGAATACAAGCATTCCTTTCTTCTTCTTCTTCTTCTTCTTCTTCTTCTTCTTCTTCTTCTTCTTCTTGTGCGAGATTCGATGGAAATCGAAGGAACAAGGTGAAGCGGGTTTTTCCTTTGATCTTATAAATTTGGTGCCAGCGATCTTCTTACAAAGGCGCCAACAGAGTTTTCACAGACATTAGCAGTACCGTCTCAAGAGTGCTTGCCTAGAGATGTACCGACGTGTGTGTGTGTGTGTGTGTGTGTGTGTGTGTGTGTGTGTGTGCGCGCGCGCGTCAGCGTCATCCACAGGCAGAGGGTTTTGCTATATCTTTAGGGTGGCTAACCAGCACCTATTCAAGCACGGTATTAAACCAACAACCATGGAATGGATACTCTAACCAATAGGCCACCGGAACGCGCGCACACACACACACACACACACACACACACACACACACACACACACACACACACACACACTCTCTCTCTCTCTCTCTCTCTCCCTCTCTCTTTCTCTCTCTCTCTCTCTCCCTCTCACTCGTGTCATATTTGGTTTAACGGCTGTCTTACAAGCTGGCATGTGTTGGACAGTTTTTATAAATGAACTTCCACAATATACTATCTCTGGCCTTTCTCTCAAATCCATCCTTTCCACTCCCTCCTTTTTTTACTTGACTTTATCCTGTCAACAGACCTGTTACTTTAACTGTTCTACATCATCTACTAACCTGAAAACCTCTCACCCATTCTTTCTGTCTTTCTTTTATACTCCTCCTCGTCCCCCTCCTCCTCATCCTTATCATCATCGGTTTGCCGTTGGATTCACATGTTTGCCTTCGGTAGATGGCTTTTTGAAATTGACTTTCCAAACTAATTTATCTCTGGACGAGTCTTTACTCATCCCTCTTTATCTGAAATCCATTCTTATAACTTCATCCCATGATTTCTTTGGTCTTCACCTACCAACTGACCTTGCCATCTCAACTGTTCTACATCTACTAACTTAATCATCACCACCACCACCACCACCACCACCACCACCACCATCATCATCATCATCATCATCATCAAATCAGGCATAAAGTAAAGTTTATTTGAGTCATATGTGCTTAGATTGCAAAAGAGATTGTCAATTTTTATCAACGCTTTTGTGGGTGATACTTTTTTGTTCGTGGGTAGTGTAGTCATCCTGATATTATAATAAACAGTCTGTCCATTTTTTTTTTTTTTTTTCATAATTTCACCATCAAATGCAAATCTACTTAACATGTAGCTGGAGAGAAAAAGAAATAGAGAGAAAAAAAGAGAACAGGGGCCAGAGCATACATAGCGAGTAGAGAGAGACTACTTTTAGCTAATATCTTTTTTCATTTAACTGGCTTTACAAACTTTATATTTAATATACAAAACAAAATCAGTTTATTAGTTTTATTTATTGCAGACTATTATCCTCATCTTCTCTTAGTTCCAGGTGAGAATTATCTGAAGATAGCGGTTTCAATCCTACCCAAAGCCGGCCAGAGGCTTACTTGGCCAAAACGTGGTGAGGCGACGACAACAACTATGGAAGGCAGTAATTGCAGTGAATGCAGTCAAAAGATTCAGAGTTCCTATCCCCTCGCGGTTATCACCTGACGAAGGCCAGAGAAATAGTTGGCTGAAACGTCGTGAAACAACTAAAAAAAGATGAGAATAATAGTTTGCAATAAATAAAATTAATAAATAAAACTCATCTCAATGAATTTCAATTAAATAATAAACATCAGTCTACTTTATTATTTCTTTGTTGTCAATAGCTTTCTTCCTACAAAATCAATATTTGCTAGCCAATCTTTCTTCCTACAAAATCAATATTTGCTAGCCAATCTTTCTTCCTAAAAATCAATATTGGCTAGCCAATCTTTCTTGTAAATTGTTGAAGCATGTTGTTAAAGAGAATAAAATGGCATTCGATTTAATTCCATCCACAAAATACTTCTTTCAGCTCGGAATTATTTACAAATGAACCCCATCTTAAAAAAGAATATAACTTTATTAATCTATACAGAATATATATGTTCATCGATTGAAACAAAAATAAAATCCCTTTGGTGCATATTGTCCAACAACAACAAATAGAAAAGCTGTTATAATGTATCACAAATTTCAACTTAACCATTTATATTTGTTCTTGTAAGAGTCAGGAATATTGAGGAATGCGCGTTGCCTTCATTGTTAAGTCATTACAAATCTTTTAGGAAGTCCGCACAATTAGAAAACACATGGTTCAAGAACAAGTTAGATCAGGTACATAGAAATTTTGTAAAAAAATCATGCATAAAATGTCAAATTACAATAATAATTTTAGGTCCAATAGCTTAAGGTTTGCCGGGTTCTAAGTTATCTCTCTTGGACTCATTTACCAGGAAAATGAAGGTTCCTTTAACTCGCTCCTTCCATGAGACGGCAGTGTAGATGTACAAGAGATAGGCAGTACATGTCTTGATGAACTAAAAGGATCCGTGATGTACTCAGAGTCTTATCTATCTTCATCCATATTTGAAATTCATCATCATATTTGATTTAATGTCTGTTTTACACAATGGCACATGTTGTACGGTTTTAAGAAATTAACTTTCAAACTAACCTATCTTGCAACAGACTTGTTTATCCCTCAGATCCATTCTTATCACTCCTTCTCACGTGTTTTCTTTGGCCTTCGCTTGTGAACTGACCCTGCTACCTTATCTGTTCTACATCTATTAACCCAAGAACTTTCATCCATTCTTTTAATGTGACCATACCATCAGAGTCTACTTTTCTTCACCCATTTCCCTATACTGTCCAGACTTAATCTTCTTCTGAGATCATCAGATCTGGGCCTGTGTTTAAGTCTCAGATTACACATACATTGTACGATTCTTGTATCATTTCTCTCCATGCAACGCATGTCCTCAACTCTCACTAGCCGGGCTCCACTTCTATGTATTATCACATTGCATACACATGCCTGATAGAAAATCGAAGGATTTTGTCAACTCAACTTGAATGCACGTAAGATACAGCGGACATTTTGCGAACATACACAAAAGTGTTAATGTTTTACAAAAGAGAGAAGTCAATGGTAAAAATCACACTGAAGAGTGTTTATAAAAACTGCTTCTCATTGTGGTCGATTTGTAATTTGATCACTGGACCCTGTCTTGAAGAATAATCAAAAGTAAAAAGGGGGAGATAACTCTATTTACCAAGACAAACAGAAAACAATGAAAAAAGAATCAATTTTCTTTAAAATACAAGGAATGTTCAAAAAAAAAAAAAAATACTCCAGCTGTATTAAAGCAATTAAGTAGACGCACAAAAAGATTGGATGCCACAAAAAATTGTCACGTATAAAAAAACCAGGTGAACGCCGGCTGCTGCTCCGGATTAACTCCAATTAATCTGTGTGCCAAAGTTTTCACTATTTTCATATCAGCAGATTAATACAGATTAACGGCATTTAATCCAGTTTCCAGCTGCAACAGCCTACAGCAATTTTTGCATCCCAAACATTTTTTTCCCCCAAAAAATCATGTTTTGTCTATCATGGTTTAATGTACAGTGAGAGAAAGATGTGGCCGGTTGTTTAAAGTGTTGACTTTGATCTTCCACAAATATTCTTCCTCAATCGACAATCCATCCATCTTATTAATTCTTGTCCTCAAATGGCGTTCGGCCTTGATAAGAAGTAAAAGAAAGAACTAATGACTGCTTCTATTCGGGCCTGAAACTGTCCACAAGCTGCAATTAAATTGTCCATATTCATTTCGAACATCACTTTGGACAATAGTGACTTTTAATGAAGCTATAGTATTATGAGGATTTGCGTATTCATTTTATTTACAGATTGTTATCCTCATCTTCATAGTTGTTGTTTCACCATGGTTTTTTTGTTTGTTTTACATAGGCATCACCACTCATCAAGGCCAAGAGGCCACTCGATGATAAGGGTTAAAGAGTGTACAGTAGAAATTCGACAATATAGTAACCGTTAGTAATGGAAATTCAGTAAATTTGTTAACTTATATGGAACGGCTCATCAAAAACTTGTTTACGTTAGACTTGAAGACAACCATATTGTAGTCAGCCGGAAAGCAGGAAAACGGAAGACAATTCCATAGGCGTGAAGTTCTAAGAAAGAAGCTTTGTTCATGGAATCTACGTTTAGGTTTAGGTACAGATAAAGAGTGGGGGAAATTGTTGATCGTCTTTTCTGCTAGACGGGTGTTTCTTGTGAAAGTTTGGTGAGGAGGGACCATAGATTGGAGCTCAGTCGAGCACTTGCCATGGAAATAACGATAAAGCAGAGACAAACTTGCAACATCTCTTCTGTGAGAAAGAGGTTGTAGGAAAGAGAAAAGGACATCCCCTATGAGGCTACGAAGTCTATTTTGAACTCTATCAAGGCAGGATAAGTCCTTTCTAGCAGCTCCTTCCCAGATGTGGCAACAGTACTCCATCCTAGGACGTACCTGGCTCTTATATAGATAGAGAATTGCATCAGCAGTGAGATATCTACTGGATCGATAGAAGGATCCTTCCATTTTTCCAGCAACCTTGGAAACAGATTTAATGTTTCTGCCAACTAATCCTCTGGCCTTCTTCAAACCAAGACCGAATATGAATGCTGAGTCTTGTAACTGTATCCCCAATAATTACTGCCTTCCATAGTTGTTGTCTCATTACGTTTTGGCCAACTAATCCTCTTGCCTGCTTTGGGTAGGATTGACAATGCTCACCGGGAGCTCTAGAGACTCAACGCCTCTATCCATTGCACCTTGAACCCCAAAACAACAACAAATATGAAGATGAGGGTAACAGTCTAAAAAAAAAAAAAAAAATGAATGCACAAATTTTGAAGCCTCATCTCAAAGGATTCAAATATTTTTTTTTTAAATCCTTATTAATATTTTGACACTGAAGACGTCACAAGAATCATTAGAATTAATTTGTATGCAATGGCAGCTCTCGGTTTTCTCATTTTGTTTATTCCCAAAGGCTTCCACAATCTTTGTGCCGCAGAAGAGGTTTTAAAATCAGAGTTATTTCCCCTTAAATCAGCAAATAATCCACCAGGATTGAGAAGCTTCACTTTCCTAACAGATAATGCCTATCAAATCAAGCAGACTTCTCCCAGACCAGCAGCCCTGCAAATGTTTGAGGGGTTTTCGCTACTCTACTAATTTTCATTCAAGGCTGTTGCAAAAAAAAAAAGGTGGGCTTCCTCTACCAAAAAAATAAAAATTCAAAAATAATACTACAAAGATGTCGATTAGTCTTTTTTTCAAAAACGCTCCACATAAGATTTAAATCTGGTGAATTAAATGGCTACATTTTTTTTGGGGGGGGGTAGCATATTAAAAAGCTTGTTTTCTCTATGTTTTTGAGTGTGCTGAAAACGAATATCGCATTTAAATTTCTACAAATAAATATTTTTCCACATAGTAAACAAAAATATGTACGCTTGCATGTACAACAATAGCCACGATTTATAACATAAAGAATTATATTGCTTAATACCCGAAAAAATACTTATTTGCAGAAAATTTAAATACAACATTCATTTTCATTACACCCTAAAACCTATGGAAACAAGTTTTTTTATGGTAGGTTTGTGTTGGTCTATCAGGCCAAAATTACCAAATAAACACCACCCTTAAAAAAAATAATGCCCCCCCCCCTAAAAAAGAAAAAGGTGGCTCTAAAGTGTGGGTGTTTATTTTACAAATTAATATAGAAAAGTGGTCCCCACTTTTTGACACTATAATTTCTTCATATCTTGGAAACAACTCATTCCCTGGAATTTTAAATGTTAGTTTCTTTTTCAGCACCCGTGAAAAGCTATTATAGTGGTAATTTTAAAGGATTTTTTGAGGGTTGGAATTGTACCTTAACCGATATTTTAATAATAGTCATTTAGTTTCCTAATTTTGCATATGATTAACAAAATATCTGATATTTACCCAAAACCTCTGGCCTTGATTGAGGGGAGACTAAAACTTGCTACTATGATTTCAATTTCTGAAATAACAGAAAGGGGAAACTTGATTCCAAATATTTCTCATGTTATATCTCCCCTCTTTGGTTTTCATACATAAATTAAATTTCAGTGTATAAGGATTATTTGATACTGGAGATATTCATAATCGTACACTATTTCCAAAATAGTGCAGATATAACATATGAAAAATGGCCTCCCCTCCATCAAGGCCAGAGGTTTGGGGATATGTATATATATATATATATATATATATATATATATATATATATATATATATATATATATATATATACACACTCGTAGCCTAATTGAATAATGCAATGTTCATATGTTTGGTTCTGTGGGACGAAACTTCATGAAATTTTGTAGGCTTTTTGTAGATTGTAATACTATTCTATGGTTAAAATTTTATGCCAATTTATGAAAAAGAATCTATATTTTCAAACCAATAAAATATGCCCAAATTTGCCTACATTTGATATATAGTGTCCTGGCAGTCTAGCACTAGCTAGTTTTGCTGCTTTGGGATGAATTTTGTTAAGAGTTTTTTTGTTTTTTTTTTGCTTTGTTGTCTCCCCTGTGGCCTTGCCAGGCCACTAATACATCTATTATATCTATAAAAGTGAACGTGTCTGCGTGTCTGTCTGTGTGTGTACATTTCCCTACGCAATAACTCTGTCAATTTAAAGTCTACGGACTCGAAATATGATATACAGGTTAGTGAGATTTGGGAAAATCTATGTGATCGGTTTTCGGGCAGAAATTTGGTTGTTAAAGTGTCAAAGTTCAACAATTTGACCTTTGAGAACTCTACCAAACTCCTCCGAAAATTTTGGGTCCAAACACTTGAAATTTTAGATATAGGTTCCTTGGACATGGATCTAACTTAATAACTTGATTTGAACCCAAAACAATAAATGTTAAGGGGTTATAATAGGGGTCAATGTTAAAAAAATTGACCGTTTTTTTGGTTTTTTTTGCTCAGCATACACCTCCAAATACTCGGGGAATGCCGGGCTGAAATGGTAGTATATCTATAAAAGTGAACGTGTCTGTGTATCTGTGTGTATGTGTGTCTGTCTGTGTGTGTGTGTGTGTGTGTATACATTTCCCTATGAAATAACTCTGTCAATTTTTAGTCTACAGACTCGAAATTTGATATACAGGTTACTGAGATTTGGGAAAATCTATGTGATTGTTTTTCGAGCAGAAATTTGGCTGTTAAGGGGTCAGAGTTCAACGATTTCACCTTTGAGAACTCTACTAAACTCCTCCGACAATTTTGGGTCTAAACACTTGAAATTTTAGATATAGGTTACTTGGACATGGATCTAACTTAATAACTTGATTTGAGCCCAAAACAATAAATTTTAAGGGGTCATAATAGGGGTCAAAGTTAAAATAATTGACCTTTTTTTTTTTTTTTTTTTTTTTTTTTTTTTGCTCAGCATACACCTCTAAACGCCCGGGCAACGCCGGGCACCCATTCTAGTATACCTATAAAACCGAGTTTTTTCTCACACCGACATTGATATTAATAGCCTACTTTTTCTATTTAAAAATTATTAAAACAAACTTCTTAATATACTTAATCATGGATATGTGAGCTACTTCATGAATATTAACTAATTTGCATATTTCTTTGAAAAACGAGCATTCATTAATTAATTGTCAATTTTTTATAGTTTCATATTAGATGATAGGTTTCATTTAACTATTTTATGCATAGTTTCTACTACATTCTGCATAATTGTGTAGAATTTAGCATGAAAAAGTTCTAGCACACAGACATGTATATATATATATATAAAATATATTTTAGTCATCGACATACAGACCTGTTTCGTTGTTTCACAACTCATCAGTGCCGCTAGACTAACACCTCTCCCAAGCCGAGGATCGAACCTAGAACCGTCGTGATGACAGTCGGCAGTCCTACCCCCTGACTACGGAATTGGTGGCCGAAATTAAACTGTCCGAATGCCTATTTAAATAAACATCCGTCCGCCACTCGTAGAGGGCTCAAACATTTTGTTTGTAAACAAATATATATATATATATATATATATATATATATATATATATATATATATATATATATATATATAGCCAGTAGAGTTTAGTTTCCTAGAAGTACATCCAATGAAACAACATGTGTCTACCAAAATAGTGCTCAATGAGTGAACAGAGCAGGTATATTAATTTTATTTATGTTTGTATAAATAAAATTAATATATATATATATATATATATATATATATATATAAAAGTGAACTTGTAGGTGTGTGTGCTAAACGTCTCTACCAAACTCCTCTCTTAATATTTAGCCTACAGACTTAAAACTATATATATAGGGTATTTATACCTCGGGAACACTTTTGATTTGATTTTTAGCCTGAAGAAATAACCGGTAAGGGGTTTAAATTGAAAACAAAACAGGCAGGAGCAAATCAATTAACTTTCGATAATGTGTACAGACGTATTTTTA
>NC_136512.1:6009414-6096914 GCF_053919585.1 Euprymna scolopes | reverse complement strand
GTAATTGTGGTACCCTTTGCCAGGAAATCTGTCATCACTAGACAGAAGACTGTGAGCATGACCTTGCCAGCGGAGGGCTGCACCCTTGCCTTCTTTGGAGATGTTGAGTCCAAGTGCTTCCACTGCATTGACTGGGCTTTGGTCTCTGGATCATAGTGATTGACGCAGGTTTCATCCTGTGTAATCAGTCTTTTGAAAAACTTTGACTCATCTTCTTGGTACATCGCCAAATTCATCCTCGAGCACTTGACGCGTTCTCACTTCTGGAATGGTGTGAACAACCTGGGAATCCATCTGGCAGACACCTTATGCATATGCAAATGGTCATGAATGATTGTTTCCATAGACCCTGTACTAATTTTGACATCTTGAGCTATTTGGCGAATAGTAATGCGCCGATCTTCCAAAATCGCAGCCTCAACTTGACGGACAGATGCCTCATCAATGGCAGAAGGGCGAGGTCGACCAGGTCTGGAAGCTGTTTCCACAGACTTCCGGCCATGTTTGAATTTACAATGCCAGTGTTTTACAAGGTCATATGATGGGGCATTATCACCATAAGTTTCTTTCATTTCATCAAAAGTCTCCTGTGGTGTGCGTCCTTTCAAATGCAAAACCCGGATCACTGCTCGACATTCAACAAGCTCCATTTCACACCTGACTCAATTCAAACACCTGTAAAACAGAAACCACAATTAGTTCAGAGCTGTAATTTGCCACATAATCCGTAGAGATATAAATCATTGCACATGCAAAATTTCAGCTAGATCAGACAACTGGAAGTGGGTCAGGGGCATTACTTATTGCACGCCCCTCGTACATGAAAAGAGACGGTATTGACATAATAATAACGGTTTGTTTCTGCATAACAAAACGGATCTGTAAAAAATGTACTGCAGAAAGTGTTTTACATGAAAAATAAATATTTGAATCTTGGAATGTAATTATACTATTATTCCTTATGTACCTAAAAGATTTATATATATATATATATATATATATATATATATATATATATATATATATATATATATCTTTTAGGTACTGAGTAGTATACTTTGACACACATCTCCAACGCCACATAAGATAAGTAAAAGCACCTCAGATTTGTTCGTTAAATTCAACTATGCTATAAAAAATATACGATTTCTATTTTCAAATGGCACATGTAATGGAAGAAATGATTAAATATCAATAAAATTACAAAAATAAAAAGAAGCAATATACTTATGGCAGACACTATACTTGTCATTCAATTAGCAATCCATCCAATTTGTCCTTTAGACTAAGATAAAAGTTTAGTATCCTTTTAGTAGAATAACTCTTTTTTAAGTAAGGTGAGACCTAGTGTAAAATGTGATATTGTGATCACTGATGTGACCCTATATAGAAGTAGGATAGACAAATAGAATAAATGAAGGACAACCAAAGATCCCTATTTTTTAAAGGCCAACCTGAGTGGGGATTTGGGCGGAAAGATTCTGTATATTTGTACGGGCAAAGAAACAGTAAACAGCTAGGGAATTCCAAAAACAAGCGATCCAAGGAAATAAGTGGCTGATTAGGATTAGGAATTAATATAGGCACAAGAAAACAAAAAGGTGAAAGGAGGGTGCACACCTGTCTCAAGGGTGTCTGAAGCATTTTAGTGCTGTTCCCCTCCTTGGGATACGCATTAACTGCGATGGTTCATCAGTAGCTGTTCTTTGCGTTTTCATCTTGATAAAATCGAAATAGAAAAAAAGTTTGGTAATTGCGCATAAAACGAGACCCTAACTTTAAAAACCCGCCGGCAGGTGGCGCTCGCGTTTGTCCATTGAGATATGGAAGCACAAAATGGATACAATACTTCCGGTATTCTTCAAAACTGCTTACTTATATATTTGGGCAAAATATTAAGATATTTTTTGTTAATATATTTTTTCTAACATAGTTACGTTTTATTTTTGTATTTGTTTTTTAAATATACTTTAATTTGCAAACTTGCACAATCTATTTACGATCTGTTGCACATTCACCTTTTTGAAACTGCTAAAACTGTAAAAAGAAATGTGGCCATTCCTTGCCTTTTTTTTTTCATGCTTCTGTAAATGAATATATTTTTAAAATATGTTGCATATTTTGACAAAATATATAACATATTAACTTACATAAACATAGTTATTTAAAAAGATATGCGATAAAAAATAATAATTGATAAAAAAAAAGTTTTCATATTTTGGTAATAGTGAGTGCATAAAGCGAGAGCCTAACTTTCATAATATATATATAAACCATCCTTGGTGTATGATTACTATTTCCTGTTAATTTCAGTGTTATGCGACCACTAGTTTAAGAGTTTATCGGTTAAATATTTACACACGCACATGCACTTTTTTATATAAATTACGTTTAAATAATTTCCTCAATAATTTTTTTGTTAAATCAAACATGGTTTTCCGATATTATATTTTTCTTAATTTTTTTTTTTTAGATGTGTCCAATAATTCTTTACAGTAAGCTTTATCAGTCTGTCACGCTCATAGCATTGATGTCAGTCTGTTATGTTTAAGTTTGGAATAGCATTTTCATTTGGTTAGAGCACAAGGTGGATATAAAGATTCGCGAGTCGACAAGATACAGTTGGAGAACGTTGGAGGTGATATTGTATGAAACATTGTGGGATTGAATCCAAGATGAGAATAGTAATTCAAGATGAAACATCAATAACCCTCATCTCAAAAATTGTGATACGTAAAATATGTTTTGACATTTGAAACGACCATGGTTGATATGCCAATTGAACTACTTTCTTTTATCGCTAAGATTTATTTATTTATTTATTATTATTATTCTCCTTCTTTTTCTTCCTCTTCCTCTTCCTCTTCTTCTTCTTCTTCTTCTTCTTCTTCTTCTTCTTCTTCACCACACATTTCATTCTTTCATTCATTCGCTGACTTTGCCCGTCCATTTAACCAGCTACGGTGTCATTCCAACTCTTGTTTGTCATATTTCACGATCACTGCCTCCTCATACATACAACTCCGCCTCTCCCTTCCTCCCACTCTCCCCCTTCCCCACTCTTCCCTCCACCCTCCTAAAACTTCTCTCTCTTCTACCAACCATCGCCGCCGCCACCGCCCAGACCCTCCACCCGGTAACATTCCCGACCCCTCACTTTTTTCGATTCCTTAGTCACGTATGACTCACAAAATTGTTGTTGCATGCTCCGCTGGATGGTCAGCATCGCATGCACACAAGTGCACCTTTCCCGCTCCTGTGAGTGGCAGCGCGTCGAACGTAAAGTGCATCTACCCTCCTGCATCAGATGCAAAATGTAAGTGCTGCTGCCGTGGCTCAGCCAGTTATCACGTTGACTTCCAAATGTTGCGTACTGCTTCAACTTATCTCTTTTTTTTACATATATATATAAATTTAAACGTTTCTCCATATAGGGAGGAAAAGGGGCAACTCTTTCCTAGCATTTAGGAAATGCTTCGCCGTTGATATTTGAATTCGTTCATTTGTCACTATCGCAAAAACAACAACAAAACGAATGTAGGTGTGTATTTAGAATTACACTTATTAAAAAAAAAAGTATAAAAATATTTTTATGATATACGTACTCGTCACAGAACGAAAATGATATATATTCCAAAAATCACGTAAATTGATCAAGTGGATTTTTTTAACTAAAAATTTTTTTTAATGATTTCTTTAGCGATTTTATTACTAAATTGTATCCATTTTGAGGCTGATTTTGATCTTGATGTTTGAATATGGTTAAATTTGTGCTCACTTTTGCATTAAATACTAATCCTTATTAATACCTAACTGTGCATCGAATGGATAGCATAATACTTAGTTCGCTGCACAAAGTCCACACAAATTTTCAACCAGATCGACCCAGTAGTTTCTAAGAAAAAGTGAAACAGACAGACTTAGAGAAATACAATATATATATATATATATATATATATATATATATATATATATATATATATATATATATATATATATATAAAACTACTTCATTTACTCACATAAAATTAATATACAAAAGTATAAATTTATGCGTAAATTTTAAGTATTTACTTCAAAAGTGCTCAATACGTAGGTAGAGCTAGCTAGTAATTTATAAATGTATATGGCGATTAAGCTACACTGAATATTCCGCGTTTCATTCACTCTAGGATTCTTCAGCCTGAAGATATATATAACTGAGAACGTAGGTGTGTGAGGATAACTCTCAACCTATATACTCAACGAATATTTGATCTACAGACTTGAAATTTGGTATATAGAGTACTCAGATATGTGAAAAACTTTTAATCGTTTTTCATCCAGAAAAAAAAGAGCTGTTAAGGGTTAAAAATTGAAAAATTGGTATGTAGGTTCATCGGATTTTTATCTGTTTGTCACCTGTTTCACGAATGCACATGCATGAATCATTCACATGACATCGTTCTTAAGAATAAGTAGGTTTGAAAACACCTTTTAAAGATCGTGTCAAGCTAGTGGCTTAATGGTTATCATACTTGACTCACTGTCTTTAGCTTCTGATTTCGATTTCAATCTCAGCTGGAGTATTTTTTGTTTTACTTACAAGGAGTGAACTGTTTAGAAAAAACATAATACTTGCATGCACATGTCTCAGTTTCTTTCCGTTTTTTATTTCACATATTTTTTTTTTTTTAAGGAATTTAAAGTTACGTTTAATATATACGGTATTTCTGTTTATTGTTAAATTGTTAACAAAAAACACATTACAATCTCACATTTATACACATGTTAAGAATGGCTTTCTAAATGGTTTGTCGCGTTTTATTTTTTTATTTTTTTTATTTTATCACAAATATTTCACTGTTTCATCTCGGATTGTAACAATAAAATTACTTTGTAAACAAAACCTTGTTTTCAGAGCAAAAGGGAGATTACTATGTAATTTCGTTACTATGCAAAAGCTCTGATGCCCGAGAGTCAACGTCAACTAATTATGTGTACAGATGTAGCTGTTAAACTAGCAAATGTAACCGGCATTGCCAGGACGCTGGATTAAATATATATATATATATATATATATATATATGAAAGAGAGAGAGTGTGTGCATTTATTTGTATATCTTCATGTATATAAAGTTAAATATGCATATATGTTTATAGGGTGGAAAGATAAAATTATCGCTCTAGAAAAGACAACATGATTCCATTTCCGTTTGATGAAAAATGGTTTTCTTTTTTTGTTGCAGACCATCTACTACTTGGCCAGTTTCCTGCCACGGTTATAGTCTTTGGTGTGGTTTTAAATGAGGGCCACATCATGCTAGCTCACATTTTTGAAGTCGGCTTGAAAGCCAACATCAAAGTGTATTTGGATGCGCTGAAGAGTATGGTCATCCCCTGATGCAATCAGTTGGTCGTTGGCAGATGCTGGGTGTTGCAGCAGGACTCAGTATCGGCTCACAAGTTCAAAGAGATGCAACCTTGGCTTCAGGAGTGCTACGACTTTGTATCCTTCTCTCATTGGCCAACCTTCTTCCTGACCTGAACCCGCTGGACTACTTCACTTGATCATACATTGAGAACATCACCAACAAGACCTCCCACAACACCAAAGCCAGCTTGATTGCTGCCATCTGCCGAGTATTGGCCGAGCTCCAGCCAGCGCTTGTGGAAAAGGCATGCTCCTAATTTCGGACTCACATAGAGCTGGTGATTGAAGTTGAAGGCGGCTACATTGAATAGATGTCAGCTCTACTACATAACCAAGTTACCTGAATTGACTTTTCCAACAAAAGTTTTAAAATAAATCTGCAGCGTTTTCCTCAAGGGTGACAAATTTGTCATTCCACCATGTATGCATTTCTGTGCATAGGATTCACTTTGAAACTAATTAACCAATCATTATGAACTTTGGAACATATCTGCTGGACATAAGAGTGAGTAATGTGAACTACTTAGTTTAAATTAATTTCACGGAAATTCTGCTAAAAAAATATGGAAATCTACTTACCTTGGATGTTTTTTTGGGGTTGTTTTTTTTTTATATAGGCGTCACCACTTATTAAGGCCGAGATGCAACTCAAGGATAAGTGTTAAAGAGTGTAGAGTAGTCAAAAGGGCAATATAGTAATCGATAGTAATGGAAGTTCGGTAAATTTGTTAACTTAAGTGGAACGGCTAATCAGAAACTTGTTTACGTTGGACTTGAAGACAACCATGTTATAGTCAGCTGGAAAGCAGAAAAACGGAAGACAATTCCACAGGCGTGCAGTTCTAAGAAAGAAGCTTTGTTCATGGAATCTACGTTTAGGTTTAGGCACAGATAAAGAGTTGGGGGAATTATTAATAGTGTTTTCAGCTAGACGAGTGTTTCTTGTGAAAGTTTGGCGAGGGGTGACCATAGATTGAAGTTCAGTCGAACACTTTCCATGAAAATAACGATAAAGCAGAGACAAACTCACAACATCTCTTCTGTGAAATAGAGGTTGCAGCAAAGAGAAAAGGATATCTCCCACGAGGCCACAAAGTCTATTTTGAACGCTATCAAGGCAGGACAGATCCTTTCTAGCAGCTCCTACCCAGATGTAGCAACAGTATTCCATCCTTGGACGTACCTGGCTCTTATATAGATAGAGAATTGCATCAGCAGTGAGATATCTACTGGATCGATAGAAGGATTCCACCATTTTCCCAGCGGCCTTGGCAACAGATTTGATGTACGTATTCCATTTCAGATCAGGAGTAAAGGTCAAGCCCAGAAGCTAGTCAAAACTTGAGGACTCCTCAAGACAAGAGCCATTCATTTCAATTGATGCCAGATGAGGATCAGAACGTTGATGATGTAAAGAGAGAAGCTTGGTTTTAGATGCATTAAAAGTAACCAACCACTCCTTTCCCCCATTGTACAACATGATCAAGATCAGAGGAGAGAGAATCCAAGAGAACTTGGTCGTTTACTGTCTTAGATGTGCTACCATGGATGGTAGTGTCATCAGCAAAAATGTCTACGAATGATGTAAGGATGTGATTTGGAAGATCATTAATGTAGATCAGGAAAAGAGTTGGGCCCATGATGGACCCCTGAGGGACTCCAGCATTAATACTGTGAGCTTCTGACTTTTGTCCATCAACTACTACTCTTATGAACCTATCAGAGAGAAATGATTTAATAATTGAGAAGACATTTCCAGCTATACCATAGTGAAGTAAACTTTTATGCAATACCCTATCAAAGGCCTTTGATATGTCAAGAGCAGTTGCCCTAGAAAGGTTGCCTCTGTCGAGAGATTCGCTAATCCTATGAGATATAACTGTAAGCACATCTGCTGTAGATCTAGCAGAACGGAAACCATATTGTGTGTCACTAAGAAGGTTATTTTTTCTGAGATGGTTGATTACTTCTGTATTTAACACAGATTCCAGCAACTTACTCATGACGCACAGGAAACTTATTGCCCTGTACTGAGAGGGGGCTGAACAATCAGCTGAATTCTTAAATACAGGGCATACTCATGAGATTTTCTAGGGTGATGGGAAGCAATTCTCCTTAAGACAACGTTTAAACAGTTTTTTAAGTATGGGCACTAGTAGTTCTGGTTGAAGTTTCTTGAGTACTATAATTGGAATACCGTCAGCGCCGGTTGCGTTAGTGGAATTAAGGTTTTTCATTAGCTTGGCAACATCACGAACAGATATTTGTATATCACATAGTGTGTTTTCTGATACAAGAGGAAATATTGGGGGTTGGCAGCCTTAGTCGCAAAGGGTAGAGTTAGCTGCAAAGTTCTTGACAAAGGGCTTGGCTTTGTCTGATGCTGGCGAGATTACCTCAGGTCCATTGATGATAGTTGGGATAGAGCACACGCTTCTGTTCAGGATTATGTTTGCTATTTGCCAAAACTGGTGGGAACCAAGCCGCTGCTCAGCTCCGTTGGACTTGACGGACTGAGCATACAACTCTTTTGCGTTCTTTATTACTTTTTTACAATGGTTGTTGGCAGTCCTGAAAGCAGGTTTTGTTTCCATACATCTATTACGTTGGAAGCAATGGAAAAAGTGATTTCTGTGCGCAATGGCAACAGCACATTCTGGAGAGAACCATGGCTGGCTGTTAGGTTTTTGCTGGAACTTTTTTTAGGGTATGAAACGGTCTATACCTACAATTAACCATTCTGTAAGGTCTGATACTATAGAGGACATATCCTTTTTGAAACATGGAACGCAGAGGTAGATCCGATATAAATGTACGGAAACTATTCCAGTCAGCCATAGTGTATCGATATACTGTATGATGGAGAGGTATGTCTGAGGACTTATTACATTTTATTTTTATCTTAATTGATACAACTGAGTGGTCGGAAGATCCAAGAGGAGACAAAATGGAAACTGAACATAGTTCAGGGCAAGTTGTGAGAAAAAGGTTTAGGAAACTCGCATACTGGCCGTCATTGTCGGCCACACGGGTGGGGTCATGAACAATCTGAGTGAGATCATAAGCAATGAAGAAACCATGACCAAACCTCCCCTCATCATTGGTCTTGTTTGAGTGGGTCAACCATTCCACATTGTAAACATTGAAGTCTCCACATACGTGAATGTTAGCTGAAGGATAAGCAGATAGGACTTGGTCAATTTTCTCAGATATGCTTTTAAAGATAGTAACTCCTCTGTTGTGGGGGTGATAGAGAGTAAATATAAATGCAGTAGTGTGAGCTAATGCAACCTGGAAGCACATATAGGGCAAGTTAGGATCTTCTCTGGAGATGTCCCTACCACATGGAAAGCCATCTTTAATATAGGCACATATTCCATGCCCATGGCGATTTTGGGGGTCAGATTTAGAAGTTAAGTTAGAGTATCCTTTAATTACGAACTCATTTAGGGAAATATTCTGTCCAATGCCAGTTTCGCTTAAAATAAAAGGTCTGGTTTAGTCTCCTGTAATTGGGTTTCAACCTCTGGAAGGTTAGAACATAGACCCCTGATGTTGGAGAAGGCGACATGGTAGTAGGGGTCTACGTTATGTTGGAGTTCCGGGTTTATACGTGCATTTTTTCTTGAAACTTGTCATGATGGAATTTTGGAATTTGTGGACTAGGTCGTCAAACTTGCTTAGAGCAGGACAGAGAGGGGAAACTAAGAGAGAAAAAGAATTTTTTTTTTTTTGTAGAACATGATAAGGTAAAGCAGTAACAATTACCCACTAATATGGCATCGAGAGGCCCCCACCAGAAGCTACTGCATGGTCCAGATTTCTTTTTTTGCAAAATTTTTAGTATTTGTCATCAATTAATAAATATTCTCAAAATTTTCATTTCATTTGGAGTATTTAAAAGGGCTTTGAGGGGGGCATAATATGGATACAACCTCGCATTTGAAAATTCAGATATTTCAGATTTGCATTAAATTTGATCACTAGTTATTAGATATCAATCAAACAAGGTTTCTTGAATTTCAATTTCTTCTTAAGACTCCTTATTGGGATTAATTTTACCTTGGGAATGCGGAAAAAAATCAGCGATAAATTCTGAAACAATATGGCGAAAGTTGGTCGTATTATTTGGATTCATTGGACTACTGTTCTTATCTTGAGTGTTATTTTCACAACATTTCGATGTAACCTCCGACCTTCTTCAGGGGTATTTTGTCGAATGAGGGATTGCGAATTACTTAGGACCCCTATCCAGTCATGGCTGATGAAACAAGAGCATGCAACCTCCCCCCCCTCCCGTGAAGTAAATAAAGGGTTCTGTTTGAAATTCCATCCAAATTCTCGAGTTCAACAAAAAAATTCTTGCGTTTGACAAAATACATGTGAAAAGGTCAGAGGTTACATTGACTGAAATGTTGTGAGAATCACACTCAAGATGAGAACAGTAGTCAGAATCCAAATAATAAGATTGACGAATCTTCATCTCAAAAATTCAGAAACGTCATAATGATAATTGGTTTGCAAGTAGAAACACAAGTGTGTACAATATTCAAATCAATTTTACTGGGTGAACAAATGGATAAGACAAGAAAAACGTTAATTGTACTGAAAAAAAAAGAAGATAATTTGTGAAAAACGTGCTGTGCGAGAATTTATCTGGGGTGGAAAGTTCGAATAACAGGTGGCACGTGTGCGTTCGTCAATTCTGGCTCTTTTCATGTTCTATTTGGCTCTTTTCGTCGCTTTTTCTTTCATTCAGGTGTTTTTGAGACTGCCATCTTCGGTTTTTGTCATGGAGCCTCAGCCACTAGACTAAAAAAAAAAAAAGGAGGGGTGAAAAAGGCGGGGCACATTCATGCGAGGGTTTTTATGAGCCACCTCACATGACCCCTACATGACCCCTGGAAATCCTGCCAGCCAAAAAGGAAAAGGAAATAACTCACCAATGTATGAATTCTAATACCCTTTAAGTTTAAATTTAATCATGTGATGGATTTTGATCAAAATTAGAATAAGGGTTCTAGACATAAGGCTTAGTAGCTTTATATCTTGATTTTGCACATTCAGCGATCGCCAGTCTAAGAGAAAATGACACAGTCAGAATAGAAGGTGAAGAGGAACACGCGTATTGGTGTTAGCGATTGTCAAGGCGAACAGCATTGTTCGACAAGCTTTCAAAAACAGATAAACTGCGTAACATATCTGTTTAGACATTCTTCTTGCAGAGATGTAACGGAGTACGCATGCGCGTATAGCGAGTCGTGTGCGAAGTGACGTCATGGTAAGGAAAAGGAAAAAACTGTATTTTCTTTACTTTACATTGTCACCAAAAATGTCAATCTGAATAAGTACGATTTTTTTTAACACCAGTTTGCAATTTTCGCTTTCAAATACGGCAGCCATAATGAAGTAGATACTTTCCATTTTATTTGTAAAGAAATTACAAAAAAGTTTGTATGATGTACGCGTGATGTTCTTTCATGGAACGAAGATGACATATTCCAAAAAATATGTAAATCTGATGGAGGTTTTTTTAAAAACTAAGAAAAGCAAAATTTACGAGTTTTAGCGATTTTACTACTAAACTGTATTGAACATAAGGTTGATTTTTTACCTCAACACATCGATTGAGTTGTCTTACCCTTATTGATTTCATCGGATTTCACCATGCCTGATGAAAACACTAACAACTCATTTATTTGGAAAATTTTGATTTTCTTAATTTTAAAATAAAACTACTTGATCAAGTTACGTATATTTGGAATATGAAATTTTCGTTTCATAATGAAAACGTACATCATACAGACTTTTCAGTAATTTCTTTACTTTTAATTGCCAACATAAGTGCCAATTTGAATAAGCACCCTCTTTTTTTTATTAACACTGGTTCGCGATTTTTGCTTTCAAATACGGCGGACACAACGAAGTAAATACTTTCTAGTTTACCATTTCCTCTAGAGAATAATTTCTGAGGGAACTTATTTACTATGTAAAAAAGAAAAGAATTTTTCTACTCAAAACTATAAAAACATTTTTTTTTAATTTAACTGATGACGAAAGCAAATTTGCTTTTTATTTTATGTGTTGAAATATTTCGCACCCTCTAAAAAGTGGCAAAGATTAGAACAAAAATTAAAATTACCCCAGTTAAGAAGAATCTCTTCCTTACTGAATGGGGACAGAACGTCTGTAACAGAGTGCGGAGGCGCATATGATGGCTGTATGCAAATGCCAACCTGTGTGCAAAGTGCCGTCATGGTAAGGAAAAAGAAAAAGACTATTAAAAGGATGTGTGCGCAGACCATCGAGCAAATTAGAGATCACGATCCTGTCAGAGATGTAGCTGATGTCATAGCTGTAACGAGAAGTCACGCGTCTCGGGAAAATGAGGAATAAAGATCTTTTCTTAAAACTTAAAACAGAAGTTAAAGTTCTTTCCTATTCGCTAACTGTATCAGCTTCATAAACATTTAAGAGGTGCCGGTGAATGTTGATTGCTTCAATTTTTTTCTGCATGGAGGAATTCAATGATGCATCTTTGCTTCTGCCGAATGTCCATGACAAGAGTCCCTTTCTTAGAGTCTCACACCATCAATAACTGCAACAGAGAGATGAAACTTTCAGATCATGAATGCATAAAGTTCAGTAATCATCATGTGACAGAGTGTGGACACGCATATGGTAACTGTATGCAAATGTCAAGCTGTATGCGAAGTGATATCACGGTAAGAAAAAAGAATGTGTGCACAGACCGACGAGCACGTTAGGGATCACAAGCACTTTAAAGACGTGGATGACGTCACAGCCATAACGAGAAGTCGTGTGTGTCCAGAGACTGAGAAATAAAGGTCTTCTCTTAAAACTTGAAACAACGAGTTAAAGTTCTTTCCTCTTTCCTGTTCTTTGTCTCCTTTGCGACTGAGTCTACGACGTGTTGGGTGTCTACATATTAAAGACTACGGTACAAAGAAATGGCGAGAGTAAAAGAGAGATGGAAAGAGAAAAGGAAAGAAAGAGAGAACAATCACCTCCCCCTTTCTCTTTGTGAACTACTTTTACTACTCATACGCTACCTCAGTGTATCTTTCTTTCTAGCTAAGATACATTAGTTTTTATTCAAATTACTTAATCTGAAACTTTTTATTTAAATTACTTAATCTGAAAACTAATAAGCATGATATTTTAAGAAAGGTCTTTTTTTATTTTACCCCTTTTTGAATCATTTTGACAAAACTATTGCAGATATATAGGGAAAAATAGGACGTTAAAATTACAAATGAATAACACTAAATATTAACTGTTTAAAAACTAATTATATATATATTAAGCATTCAAATATTTGTCACCAAGCCTTTCGTCTGTACTATATACACAATATTTCAAAATATTATGCCATATTTTTTTATTTAAATAGTAGTATTTTGTTTTAATCTATTTATATATCTATAAAACTGAGAATGTGTGTGTTAGGATACTTCTCAACCTATATACTCAACGAATATTTGATCTACAGACCTGAAATTTTGTATATAAAGGATTCAGACATGTGGAAAACTTTGTAATCTTTAATCTTCATCCGGAAAAAAGGCTGCTAAGGGGTCAAAATAGAAAAATTGGTACTAGGAGGTAATCGGATTTTTATCTGTTTGTCAGCTGTTTCACAACTGCCAATGCGCGAATCGTTCACATTATGTTAAGAATAAACAGATTTGGAAACATTTTTTAAAGATCGTGTCAAGTTGGCCTAATGGTTATTGTACTTGACTCACTGTCTTTAGGTTTTTTCTTTTTTATTTATAAAAAGTGAACTGCTTAGAAAAAAACATAATATTTATATGACCTCGTCTCAGTTTCTTATTTCATTTTTTCAAAGGAATTTAACATTATGTTTAATGCTGGGCAACGCCAGCTACATATCTATATATATAAAAGCGAAAATGTGTGTATGTGTGTGTGTGTGTGTGTGTGTGTGTGTGTGTGTGTGTGTGTGTGTGTGTGTGTGTGTGAAGACATTCTCAACCTATATACTCAACGAAGTTTTTTTTTTTTTATTACATTTTCACCCCAAACAAGGCACCTTGCCACTTTGGTGTAGGGGGCTGCTATCAGGGGCAACAACTACTGGGGTACTATGTAGGATTTGGGCAGCAAGATGTCGGTTCAGTTGGGGAAGCAGGGACCTGGCATGGAATTCCAAAGTCTAGCGGTTCTGGGGAAGAAACTACTGGAGTAGAAAGATCTTTTACATTTAGGGATCTCTACAGTGTGGGGTGGGATTTAGCTGCCTGTCGGGTTTGTCGAGGGTGTTCACGTCATGGGGGCACAAGTGCTTGCAGTTCGTCAGAGCATTCACCATTAAAATACTTGTAGAAAAGGTAGAGGGATGCAACGTTTCGTCGATGAAGCTTAGATGGCAGTTCAGGGCCTATCAGATTTGCAACTCTCTTTTGAACCTTGTCAAGGAGCGAGAGATTAGTAGCAGATGCACCAGCCCAAATATGACGGCACTACTCCATACATGGGTGAATGGTGGCCTTATAGAGGTACAGGATACTTTCGGGTGTTAGTAGTTTTCTAGCATGGTAGAGAGAGCCCACCTTCCTTGCAGCGGCCCTAGCAATGCCTTCAATGTAATTGTTCCAACTCATGTTTTCTGTGAACGTTAGGCCAAGGAGTTTGAAAGATGTACTCTCAGATAAAGAGTCGTTGGCCATTGCTATAGGTGGTAGAGAAGGTTTCTTGTAATTATTGAATGAAACTAGTTTAGTCTTGGCGGCATTGAACGTGACCATCCATTTTTGTCCCCATTCCACTACAGATTGGAGGTCATCCTCTAGTGTTTCTGCCATTTCTTTAGATGTGTTCATTTTTTTTCCTGTTGTGCCTGTTATAGAGTGTGGTGTTATCAGCATATATACCCATCTCAGAGGAAATTTTGTCGGGGACGTCATTTATGAATATCAGGAACAGTAGAGTTCCAAGGATAGACCCCTGGGGCACTCTCACATTTATATCATATTGTTTAGATGTACGACCGTCGAGGACAACCTGGATTTTTCTCTTATCTAAGAAGGATCTAATTATGTTAAGTATTCTACCAGTGATACCGTATGATCTAATTTTCCTGAGAAGACCCTCATGCCATACCCTGTCAAAAGCCTTAGATATATCTAGAGCTACCGCTCTGCCCTTCCCCACTTTTTCCAGTGAATGATATATACGTTCAGAGATTACAGTTAGGATGTCTGATGTGGAACGGGCTTGTCTAAATCCATATTGTTGGTCAGTCAGAAGTTTAGCACCTGTAAGGTGATGGACTAGAGCATGGTTAATTAAGGTCTCAAATATTTTGGCAAAAAGTGGGAGGAAGCTAATGGGGTGATAATTTAATGGGTTAGTTCTTTCGCCAGAATTCTTGAATACTGGTACCACAGAAGCAGTTTTCCAACAACCTGGAAAGCAAGATTCATTAAGGCATTTGTTGTAGAGTTTGGAGAGTACTGGAGCTACTTCAGCTGAGCACTTTTTTAATAGGATGAGATCGGGTCCACATGCTTTTTTCACTGGGATGAGATCGGGTCCACATGCTTTTGAAGTGTCAAGGTTTTTTATGATAGCATGCACCTGAGCAGGGGTGATTTTCAGATCGTCTAGCATGGCGTCTGTCCGCATAGGTAAGTCAGGTAGGGGGTGGTTGGAAGGGTCCAGTGTGGAGTTTGAGGCAAACCGGCTGGCAAGCATGTTAGCCTTGTCGGTTGCTGAGAAAACAACCTCGTGATTTTTGGTTAGTGGAGAATTGTTGATTGCCTATTATTTACTACACTGTTGTAGATTTTCCAGAAGTCACGAGTTTCTAGTTTTTGTGTTTTGATGCGTTTTTTAGTGGTTTCCATAAATTCTCTCTTAGCTGTCGCTATTTCTTTCTTGACGTTACTTCTAACTTCTATGTATTTCTGTCTGTTTGACTGGACTTATGTCGGTTAAATCTGTGGTATGCATGCTGCCTTTGAGCAATGGCAGTTGCACAAGTCGAAGTAAACCATTGGGGAGAGTGGGGCTTGCTATAAAATTTTCGCATGGGAACATGCGCTTCGAATGCAGTTTTGAACCATTCAGTGGTCTCGTTTGCGCACTGTTCAGCAGGAAGAGAAATATTTCCCCATAGGGCATCTCTGATAAGATCTCTGATGGCTTCCAAGTCAGCCTTTTTATAATATCTCGTTGCTTTGAGCACTAGCTCTTCAGTTTAGGCTCTAGAGTTTAGGGCGATTTCAACCATTATCACTGCATGATCAGCGTTCCCAAGTGGGCTGTCTGCATTTGTTATACAATCACCAGGAACTGCGGTCAAAAACAGATCTAGAAGTGATGCATGTTGTTCTTCCTGGTCAGGGAAACGGGTTGGAAACGTAACAATTTGTGATAGGGAGTGAGATATAGAGAAGCTATGAGTTGTGCTGCCCGCTGTATCTGTGTAAGTAGAGAATCCAAGCCAGTTTTTTTGGTGGATATTAAAGTCACCAAATACATGTACTTGTGCACTAGTGTCGAGGGAGAGTGCTGTGTCTATGCTGTCAGAGACTTTGTTTATTATGGCGCAGTCCTGGGTCGAGGGAGAGCGGTAGAGAAAGTAAAAGTAGCTAATGTTGTGTTGCAAGTTTAGTCTAAAGCACATAAAGGCTTGATCATCCGATTCTAGGTTTGTTTCTCTAGTCAAGGGAAGGGAATTTTTGATCTAAAGACTTTAAATTTATTATATAGTTTATTCAAACATGCGGAAAATTTTTTAATTGGTTTTCATCCAGAAAAAGGGCGGCTAAGGGATCAAAATTGTAAAATTTGGTAGGTGGAGATGATTGGATTTTCCATGTTTCAACTGTTTCACAAGTGTACATGCGCGGTTGGGTAACATGACAGATTCTTAAGTATAAGTTGATTTGAAAACACATTTTAAAGATCATGTCAAGCTGGTCTAATGGTCATCATTCTTGACTCACTGCCTTCAGGTTTTGGTTTTGACCTCAGCTCGAGTATTTTTTTTATT
Organism: Euprymna scolopes; assembly: GCF_053919585.1. NCBI lineage: Eukaryota > Metazoa > Mollusca > Cephalopoda > Sepiida > Sepiolidae > Euprymna > Euprymna scolopes. Next base: position 6,080,457 of record NC_136512.1, on the reverse strand, counting down.
TACTGAAAGTTTAGAAAAAACATAGTACTCGTATGCACATGTCTCAGTTTCATTTCGCTTTTCTTTACTTCATTTTTTGTAAAGAAATTTAGCGTTATGTTTAATACCTGCGGTATTTCTGTTAATAATAAGTTAGAATTCTGCATTAATTAATTCTGCTAGTATATCTGTAAAAGTGAGAATGTGTGTGTGTGTGTGTGTGTGTGTGTGTGTGTGTGTGTGTGTGTGTGTGTGCACTTCTCAACCTATATACTCAACAGATTTTGATTTACAAACTTGAAATTTGGTATATAGACATGTGGAAAACTTTTTAATTGGTTTTCTTCCGGAAAAAAAAGACTGCTAAGGAGTCAAACTTGACAAATTCATATGTGGGGAGGGGGGGGGGCATCGAATTTTTATATTTGCTAACTGTTTAACGAATGCGCATGTGTGAATGGTTCACATTACAGATTCTTTATGTTGAGAATAAGTAGGTTTGAAAACATTTTTTAAAGGTCGTGTCAATTTGGCTTAATGGTTCTCGTACTTGACTCATTGTTTTTAGGTTTTGGTTTCGATCTCAGCTCAAGTATTTTTTTTTTTTTTACTTACAAGACGTGAACTGTTTAGAAAAAAACATGATATTTGAATGCGCGTCTCAGTTTTTTTGATCTTTTATTTTTTCATTTTTATTTTATTTTTTTAAGGAATTTAACGTTACGTTTAATACCGGGCAACGCCGGGTCCAACTTTCCAGTGATAATATAAATGTGACAAATGTAAAAGAAACTTTAGATGAGAAGACTACGTGTGCATTTGTATATACGAAACACTTTTGTTGTTGTTGTTGTTTTTGTTGATATTTCCTTTTTCTAAACAAGCAACCCATCCCAAAGTTATTTTTTTTTTAAGTTTAATGACCTTGAAGTGAAAGTCTGTGGCTTCAACTACTGTTTTTTTTTTTACTTGGTAATCACCACTTATCAAGGCCCAAAGGCCACTTAAGGATAAAGGTTAATGAATGAAAGGTGATAGTGTAGTAATCGTTAATGGTGTAGATTGGGTAGAATTTGATGATTTATGAGGACGGCTCAACAAGAACTTGTTTACATTGGACTTGAAAGTTACCATATTGTATTGTTCTATTCAACCGGGAGTTACTATAACTATTTACTTGTCTCCCCACGAGGACAAAGTTAGACACAAGTTCGTTTTTTTGTTTTTTTGGTTTTTATGTGAGAGATATCTAGTGCCTCTTTTTTGGGGTACTCTGTATGGGACAAAAAAAAAATGCCACAGTCAAAAAGGATACCTTCTCCTCTTCTTCCTCCTTCTCCTTTTTCTTCTCCTCCTCCTTCTCTTCATCCTTCTCCTTTTCTGTTTCCTCCTCCTCTGGTGTCATTAGATTATGTGAAAAAATTCAACCTTTATTGAAAATTTATTTCCATTTTCGAACCAGATAGTGTTTTAGGGCAGTTTAGATTTGAAGACAACCAATTTTTTAATATTTTGTCAGCACTTATCAAGGCAAAGAGCCATTCGAGAGTAAGGGTTAATGAGACAGCATAACTGTCAGCTGACAGATGAAGAAAACTATGAGTGTTATGCCTTGATCAAGGTATGAACAAGCACTACACCTTGATCCCAGCTCGAAGGTCAATAATATTATTATTGATTATTACTTATGAAAGTTATTTTTTATATTTTTTGATTGCTGCTTGATTGCGTTTCTTTGGTTTTGCACACATTTTTACTTTTATATTAAAGGGACTTTGTCTGTGTGTGTGTGTGTGTGTGTGTGTGTGTGTGAGAGAGAGAGAGAGAGAGAGAGAGAGAGAGAGAGAGAATTTGTTTCCTATGCATTTGAAAACGACTGAGTCGGTTTTTATGAAATTTCGCACAAAGATACTTTATGTGCCTGGCAGTATTCTTAGATAGGTTTTGTATTGGAATGTCTTCAATAAGTATCGATAATCGAAATAATCCGATGAAAGAAGAAACAGGCGATTTTGACCAAAGTTAACATCTTACACAGCCTAACATCACAAGTGCATTTGAGAAGTTTTATTACTACACAAGCCGAAAGGCTCGACATATAAAATCAACAGTAGGTTCTTTTATATGACAGGGGCGCGTTCAAAATGAATGTTTCTGTTTAAAGCACAACTGAACCATGATACTTCTTTCATTTTAAACTTAAATTCAAACCATTATCACTGCACAAGATCATATATATAAAATCAACAGTAGGTTCTTTGATATGACAAGGGCGCATTCGAAATGAGTGTTTCTGTTTAGAGCACAATTGAACTATGATACCTGACTTTTGCATCTTAAACTTTGATTCAAGCCATATTATATAAAAATAATTTTATAAAATCAACAGTAGGTTCTCTACGGTGTAATGTAGACTACAATGTATTGTGAACTATGTCACTGTGAAAGGTATGTGAGCTTTCTTTCCGGTCCACCATGATGGGTCCCCAAGTAGAGCAGACAATTAATTGATTTGATTGAAAAAATCAATGAGTTCATCGATTTAGATGACAATACAAATATGAGAGTGTGAAGCATTCGTTGATTATCATTCAATCCCGGGCAACGTCGGATCATCTTGTTAGTTTTGGGTGAAATTCATTATTTTAGTTTTTAAATTGTATTTTCAATTTTTAAATAAACTTCTGGTTTGAAAATTTACATTCACTATTTTTAATGTAAATTTCATTCCTTTTACTATTGGCAGCTATTTTTGTTGTTTTGTTTTCTGGCACAAATCGTATTTTTACTTTTTTATTTTCCTAATTTTGCTATTTTGCAAGGAACAAAATAAAAAACAATATATTATAATATTATTATGAGCACCTCAGCTAAATCACTTGTCCTCACAAAAAAAAAAAATGAGATTCTACATTTTCTGCCGTTTATGTGTAGACACTCTGAAAAGAACTTGGTGAAAAAAAAAAACAAAACAAACAGTTATTTTAGAATTTAGAGTGGGGATTAGCTTCAGATATAAATTTTATAAAATAATCGCCCATTTTTGGACCATTATCGAACCGAATAGGATTTTAGGGTATTTGTTGTTGTTATATGAGAGATAAATTCTGCACGTTTTTAAAGGGAGGGTGTTAGTGATAGGGTTAAGAGATTTGTGGAGGCTTGCCACTCGAACTTTGGATTAGTAGTTAGATTAAGGTGGGTTTTTAGGGTGTGAGCCTTGCCACTCGAACTTAGGGTTAGTGAGAGGACTAAGGAAAGTTTTGGATGAATGAGCTCTTTGCCACTCATTCTTAGGATAAATGGTCAGATAAAGAAAAATTTTTTTTTAATCTCTCTTAGCAGAATAAAAATGGTTAATTGCCCTAAAACGCTATTTTGTTGGGAAATGGAATAATCATTTTAAGTCAAATTTATATGTGAAACTGATCCCTCATTTCAAATTCTAAAAGAAATGTGTTTTTTCTGTTTTTTGTTTTTGTTTTTTTGTTTTTATCCTTTGCCAAGTTTTTAGGTGCTTTTTCACTTAATTAAAAAGTCAAATCTTATTGAATGGGGGGGGGGTAGCTGAGGGTGTTAAAGTATAAATTTAACGTAAAATATTTTTAAAGTTTTTTTTTTACTTTTTGTTCATTAATTATCGAAACCAGGAGCCACTTGAGGATAAAAGTTAATCATCATCATAGCAATCTATTGTCGGACAGTGTCCGAGGCACCCCTCACATCTACATTGGAGCATGCTTCGCTTAGGGGACAGTCTGTGAGGATGTATGCGATAGTTTGCATGTTGGCGGCGAAGGATAATGAAATTGAATGATTGTCTACCGAGAGATGAGGAACACTATGGAAGTACTAACATTGATGAAAGGTCTGAATTGTATTCAATTACTTATGTGGCAATTTATGACAAGAATTTCTTAGCATTGGATGTTGTAATCTGTAAGTAAGCAGTTTCACAGTAATGTGTTCTATAGAGGGGAAGCCTTTGTAAAGAAGATCTGTCAATAGAAATTTTTCCTGGCTTTACGCACACGCAGGGAGCAAAGAAAAACCTTTCTTTGTTGCGGTAGTCAGATGAGTTCTTGCAGCGAATGTCTCTCAAGGAGAAACTAGAGATTGAATCTCAACTGAGCACATTCTGTGGAAATTGCGATAGAGTAGAGAGAGACTAGCACTGTTTATTCTGTACGAAAAGGGTTGTAGGAAGGAACTCACCGCCCTCTCACTAGATTTCAAAGTTGATTTTGTACTCTGTAAAGGCAGGAGATAGCGTTCTTAGCAGCACCTCCCAAGATGTGGCACCAAGACTTTATCTTAGGACTTGTCTGTCTCATATACATAGAGAATTGCACCAGGAGATTTGTACTTTCTAGAGAAGTAGAATGATTCAACTATTTTACCAGCAACCTTAGCAATGCTCTCGCTCCTTGACAGGATTCAAAAGAGAGTCGCAAATCTGATAGGCCCTAAACTGGCATCTAAACTTCAGCCTCTGTCCCATCGTCGAAACGTTGCATCCCTCTGCCTGTTCTACAAGTATTATAATGGTGAATGCTCTGAAGAACTGCAAGCACTTGTGCCCCCACGACGTGAACACCCTCGACAGACCCGACAAGCTGCAAAATCCCACCCCCACACTGTAGAGATCCCTAGATGTAAAAGATCTTTCTACTCCAGTAGTTTCTTCCCCAGAACTGCTAGACTTTGGAATTCCATTCCAGGTCACTGCTTCCCCAACTGTACTGACATGCATAAGTTCAAGTGCAACGTGAACCAACATCTCGCTGCCCTAATCCCTACATAGTACCCCAGTAGATGTTTCCCCTGATAGTAGCCCCCTACACCAAAGTGGCAATGTGCCTTGTTTGGGGTGAAAATGTAATAAAAAAAAAAAAAAAAAAAAAATGGTCTAAATATACATTTTTCAATAAAAATCTGGAGTGAAAATCAGTGCTATGAGCTTACCATTAGTTTCATTGAAGATAGAGCCTGCAATATGCAAGTAGCCAGTCTTTGCACTCTCTTCCGATGCTGGATATCATATCTTAGATATGGAGCCGAGACCTTGATACCATATTCTAACAGTGGTCTGACACTAACAGAGCAAGTCACAAAGAGATAGAACTATTTCAGGAGTAAGTTTGAATACAATGCTTCATGCTGAGAAATCTGACCACTTGAGACCTTACAGAAATAATGTACACTCTATATAATAGACATCTTGTTAGTAAGCTGTCCAGTGATAAAACTGTCCATCATTCTCAAGTAGTTATTTTGTATGGTCAACCCCTACTCAGTGATATTGTTGAAAAGGGCTGCTAAAGGTGCAGCTAGTTCAGATGTCTTCTGCTTCTTCTTCTTCTTGTGTCGTGGCATGTTCATGGTTAGTGTTCTCCATAGCCTTCGGTTCATTGCTTGTTCTCGGAGTCCGATGGTACTGTTAACACCCATTGTCCTGCACATCCAGTTTAATATCCTTATCTTTTGTCTTCCCCTGGCTCTCTTTCCGTCAGTTTCGTTCTCCACGATGTGCCGTTTGATGCAACTCGTAAAATTGCTGGATGTAGTCCATCTGGATCTTGACCTTTATTCACACCCAAGGACAAAAACTGCTTCTTGACCTTGTCCTGAGTGATGGTGATTGACTGCATTTGTTAGTGCTTTAATATGCAGCATTGCAAGGTCTCAATCATCATCACCTTTGAATATATTTGCAAAAATATCAGAAAAGAGAAATGTTTGTTGGTTTGAGTGCTCAGTTGTTTTGCAAGATTCTAGGAAGCCATTTTTAACATGGGGAAGTAGGCACATTGGAAAAACAGCTCAAATGTGTAAATGATTTCCTTTTTTTTATATATAAAGGAGTCACCACTTATCAAGGCTCGGAGGCCACTCGAGGATAAGGATTAATGAGTGTATGCTAGCAAATGGGACAAATAGTAATCGTTAGTAGTGGAAATTTGGTAAATTGGATTACTTAAGGAGACGGCTCATCAAGAACTTGTTTACATTGGACTTGAAGGTGACCATATTGTAGTGTAAGAAATTCTGCAGAAATAAGCAGGCTCTTTATTGGACGATTTGTCCGCCCACGAATTTGTTTGAACCAATCAGATTGCATGTTATTAGTAACTGCCGGGGATATTCTTAGTGCCAAAATTATCTTTTCAGATCGCCAGAATTCAAAAAGACGCAGGCTTGAATGGACATCAAATTCTCATTTGCGGCTCGAAACCTCGAAATTACCTTGTCACTATGAGATGGTTTAATGCCCAAATGTGGGACGAAATATTATCATTTGCAAACACCAATGCCCTTATGTCGGGCGATTTTTATATTTTTGCACGATATTGTGCTCTGTGAATTGACTTTCTTCATAACTATTGATGCCTGTCAAAGACGAAATTAAGGTCTACTGTTTGAGCTGTCGTTTGTCCGCCATTGGACTGAATCAACAGAAGACTCCTAGAGGCACCACCCGACTTGGAAGATATCTCAACTCTTCAACCTGCGCAGTTCTTCGTCAGCGGAAGTTTTCTACCCAGCTTTTATCGAAGACAAAGTATTATCCCTTCGGGGACGTTACCATCCCACAGTGGCAGATAGCTGAAGATGACGCCTCTTTTACAATATGGATCTTTTTGCTTTAATAAAATTTATGTTGAAGTTTAAAAGGTGAGCCTGTTGTAATTCTGTTTGGTTTTCTTTCCTTCTGCCAAGAGCAAAAGCCTATGCGAGGATTTTCTCACAGTAGTTAGTTGGAAAGCAGGGAAACAAGAAAGAAACTTTGTTCATGTAATCTACGTTTAGGCACAGATAAAGAGTGGGGGAAATTATTGATCGTGGTTTCAGTCAGACGAGTGGTTTTCTTTATAAAAACAAAACTACTTGATCGATTGACGTAATTTTTGGTGTATGATACTTTCTTTCCGTCATACACCATACAGATTTTCTCTCTCTCTTTATTTTATCATGGGGAGGAGAAAAATCCTGGATAAACGCCTCCAAATGTATAAGAAAAAAAAATAGCGATATTTTCCAAGCGTCCCTATTCTTAAATTGAACCGATTTTTTTTTCTTAAATCAAAAGAGCGACTATCCCGAAATTATTACAAAATGGTGAATTCATAAACCGCCATAATATGGAAATAATTTTTGCTTTCATCTTTAATTTCATTACATCGTTTTATTTTGTTTCGTTTAATTTTGTTTTTGTTTAAAAAAAATAAATAAATAAAATAAAACGCAGCTATAATAATGACTCATTATTGGGTTGCAGAGATTTTCGATTGATATTCCAAGAAAAAAAGTAAAAAAATTATTTTTTTTTTTTAGGAATTTCTTCAAAATAAAGAAGTAGAAAGAAATAATTCTAAAAATTATCATCGATTAATGTTAATACTGACACGAAAAAAGAAAGTAAAAAAATGTACTGTTCTTTTTCGGTATTATAGTGAAATTCGAAAATTGAAATATTGAATTTCAAGTTAAGCCAACGGCATACTAAATTACCATGTTGCAGTAATGAACATATCCAAAAAATTATTACCGAAAACAACGAGGTAGAAAATTAATCATTAACGAGTTTTCAAAGACAATAACGACTAAAAAAAAAAAAAAAAAAAAAAAAGGTTGAACCGTAACAAAAGGGATAAATATTTTCCGAAAACTTTGAAAATCTTAGTAAAACTCAATTTTCGCTAATTGTCTTCAAAAACTGCTTTCATTAATAACTAATTTTCTAATTTATCGTTTTTCGTAATGTCTAGATATGTCCATGACAATTAAGTGAATATTATCAGTTTTACTTGAAATGTAATATTTCAAAGTACCAAATTCGTTTTTAAAAAATCGAATTGTTGCCGCTTAAAGTCTGCCATTAATGAAAATTAATTTACTATACTGCCCCTAACTCATAACCCAAACCAAAGGATAAGGTAATACCTGGAAGGATAGTCTCGTGACAAAAGAACAGATACCACACTTACTCCCCCTAAAATAAAAGAGAAGGATAATGCTTGGGAGAATGACAGCAGAACAAATACTACACTACCCCCTCTCCAAACAATAAGGTGGAAGCAATGTCTGGGAGGATAGTCTCATGTCAACAAAACAGATACTACACTCCCCTCCAGCCAACGATGGGATGCTGTCTTGAAGAATGGTATCTTGACAAACAAATATATACTATCCTGCTCCTTCATAGAAGAAGATAATTCATGGGAGTATGGTATAATAATGAAAGAACATATACAACAGTACAACACTGACCCTTCCCAGCGGAGGAGGTAATACCTCGGAGGATTGTATCATGACGAACAAAATGATATATCTTTCTTCAGATAATCATAACACAGGACATTCACTAAGGGTAAATCCAAAGCTTTATTTACAAAGGGTACAATACGAGAGTCTGTGTCCGAACTCTCTAATCCCGGAGTATTATATCTACAATGTCTATCTCATTGTCTGAAGGGGTGCTAGGTCATTCAATTATAATACAAACATATACTACACTGCCCACCTACTCCTTGGTTACATTCAGTAAAACGGTTCCTATCACGCCCAATAAATGTCCCCGTGTGAAAATGTAATGTTCTATTTTGTTTAATTTTCGATTTTTGAGCGAATATCGAGGATCAAATTTAACCATGTTTTCTGACTGAACAGACTTGATACTACTTTTGTGTCAAAATAAATAAACGCTTTAAAATGATTTAAAACAAAAAAAAATCTGTTCCGGCTAGGTATATAAATTTTTAATGGTAAGGTAAACTTATATAGATAAAAAAAAAAAAAAAAAAAAAAAAAAAAAAAACTGTACCCGATTAAGAGGAGCAAACAATAGAATAAGTTAAGCAGATAATGTACTAAAGTTACATGGGAACTTTATTAACATTACCAAGTCAATAAGGGTTACAGAAGGAGGAATAAGGGAGAAACCTCTTTAGGCCATGGCCCTGACGAGAAGCATTTAGTTTCGAAATGCCATGCCCTAAAGAGGGTTTTCCCTTATCCCCCTTTCTGTAACCCTTATCGACTTCATGATGTAAATAAAGTTCCTATGTAACTTCACGCTTTATCATAACTTATGATGTGTGTTAAGACAGAGTCGAAATGGCGATTTTTTTTTTTAAATATGCCGTATTAATATTACATAATTAACTGACATGTCGAAAATAGTAATATATCCAAAAATTACGAAAATTCATCGAGTACAAAGTTATTTATAGTTAAAGCAATTTTTTACGGAAAATTGATTAAAATTTCATTTGGCACTTATGCATAACAGTTACATGAGGCGAATGTTTGTATTTTAGTTTCTAGAACAGCCGACAGATGTCGCTTGTCAGGGGTCGATAACACTTCCTTTTCTAAAAGTTAATGCAAACTAAGATTATATTTTTATACAATCTTTCTGTACAAAAAAAAATATTCTTAAACCTCTATAAATGTTTCGTGTTTTTTTTTTTAATTATAGTTTGCTACATCTTACAATCTTACAAAAAAAAAATAATTCTAAAAACAATCTATTAATGTATCATGTTTTTATTATATTTATTATTTCGTTATTTATTTTTGCGTTGTCGTAAACGTTTGTTCATATTTGAGGTTCATATAATGTCCGCTATGACAAAGTTCTCTCTAATTCTCTCTCCTCTGATCTTGAACGCGTGGTACAATGGAGAAGAGGTGGCTGGTCACTTTTAATGCATCCAAAAACAGGCTTCTATCTTTACATCATCAACGCTCTGATCCCCATCTGGCATCATTTGAAATGGATGGCTCTCGTCTTGGGGAGGCTCCATGTTTTGACAAACTTCTGGGTTTGACCTTTACTCCTGATCTGAAATGGAACACATACATCAAATCTGTTGCCAGGGACACTGGGAAAATGGTGGGATCCTTCTACCGCTCCAGAAGATATCTCACTACTGATGCAATTCTCTATCTGTATAAAAGCCAAGTACGTCCAAGGATGGAGTACTGTTGCCACATCTGGGCAGGAGCTGCTAAAAACAGCCTATCCTGCCTTGACAGAGTACAAAATAGACTTCGGGGTTTGATGGGGGATGCCCTTTTCTCTTCCCTGCAGCATCTCTCCCACAGAAGAGACGTCGCGCACTTGTCTTTGTTTTAGCGTTATTTCCATGGCAAGTGCTCGTCTGAGCTCCAAACTCTCGTCCCCCCCTCGCCAATCTTTCATAAGAAGCACCCGTCTAGCTGAAACTACTGTCAATAATTTTCCCCACTCTTTATCTGTGCCTAAATCCAAACGTAGATTCCATGAGCAAAGCTTCTTTCTCAGAAGTGCACGATTGTGGAACTCTCTTCCGTTCGCCTGTTTCGCACCTGACTACAACTTGGATATCTTCAAGTCCAACATAAACAAATTCCTAACAAACCTCCCCCTTAAGTAGGACACTCTGTCAAATCTCCAATACTAATGATTACTACAATACTATTTCATTGATTACTGTATACGCAATAACCCTTATCCCTGAGTGGCTCGTATTTTTGGATATATTACTATTTTCGACATGGCAATTAAGTACGTAATACTGTTGTTGCATTTTTTTTTTTAATTGATTTGTTGACTCTATCGTAACAAGCACCATATATTATACGAGTTCTCAGCTATTAACTATTCTGTAAGTTTACCAATAATTCTTACGCACGGATTTACTAGAATGTCTAATTAAAAATCATACAAAATTGGAAGATTTTTCTTAACGTCCATGATGCTTTAAAGTTTTTGTTTATTATTATTTTTATTTATTTATTTGATGGTTACACCCATCAAGTGGTGTTCAGAACTTGAACAGTCGAAAAGTGTTCAACACTTGGGAAGAAAAAAAAAACGATAGAAAATTTCCTGCAATTTCCCTGTTGCTGCCTTCCCCAAACTTAGCCCCACCCCCAAATTGTTATTATTATCCCCCTCCCCACACTCCTGTTTCCCTTTGATATTCGTTCTGAATAATTTCCAGGGAGTCATCAATTGCTTCCTTTCAAGTTTTTCTGAGTCATATCCCATTCGAAAGAAAACGCAACACACCTCCACACACATACTGGAATATTCGGCATCATGACCCAACCTGCGACTTGCTTCTGTTGTACTTTTGAAGATGAAGAAGAATAAAACCCGGATGTTAAACTTTTCAAAGGGAACCCGACACAAAAAATGTTGTTGTTTTTTTTTGTTTTGTTTTTTTTTTGCGTGGAGGGGGGGGGGCAAAATTAAAAAAAATCAGACAAGTGTACGATTATTTTTTTAAATAAATATATTCATTTATTTAAATTAAATTCAAATTTTCGGCCCATAAGAGTCGTCTAAAGCAAAATCCAGATAACTTTTTTTCTTTCTTTTTTTTTCTTGACGTATCCATGTTGGTGGTAATGCCTGGCACGTCTTCAGATGTTGATGAAGACTGAGGTTTTAAATATCCAATAACAGTGTGAAGCACTATTGATATTAGAATTAAAAATTCAAATTTTAACGGTTTAAGAGATTTTACTTTTGGAATTACTCTTGTAAAAATAATATCCTGGAACGTTTGCAGGTTGGATAAAAGAACACAGGTGTTTGGATCAGAAGACTAGGAAACCAATGATCGTGTATAATGCACTTCATCAAATACTGAGGGAGACTATATGAAAAGTTGAGACGGTGGAAGAGAACTGTGGCTCACACAAAACATAACTAGAAGAATACATGCTGCTTGCTGCAAGAAAGGTGGGATCCCGCTATTATGCTAGAAAACTCGTCCATGTATAGAGTATTGTTGCTACAGTCTCTCCCTTTTGGATAGGGTCCAAAAAGGGTTTCCAATCTAATAGGTCACATTTTCTCAATTAGGCACCAACCCTTTTCCCATTGCGGCAATGTTGCATCCCTGTGCCTGTTTTACAAGTATTTTAATGAAATGTGTTCTGATGAACTCATTGCACTTGTGCCCCCCCTCAACATACATATCCTCGACAAACCCACTTGGCAACAAAATTACACCCCTTCACTGTTGAGGTCTCTAAATGTCAGAAAGTTTTCTGCTCCAGTAGCTTCTTCTCTAGAACAGCTAAACTTTGGAATTCCCTTCCTGCTACCTGCTTCCCAAACCGTACTGATATGCAGAAGTTTAAATGCAAGGTAAACCAACATCTTAATCTTTCTTAGACATGGTCCTAAATAGTATCCCCTTATGGCCAAGTGGCAAGATGCCGTGTTTGGGGTGAAGGTAAGTAATAAAAAATAAATAAATACATAACCCAACACACAGAAACTGATTGTCGCCAAAATGAACAATACAAGAAGCAGCGAAACTGAAAACAAGAAGACAAGAAAATCAAAATAGAAAGAGAGCAGCTACATGGATGATCTATAAGAATAACTAATGGAGAGACGCACAAAAAGTGTGAAAATCGCTTTGAAATGGACAGTTGAACATAGAAAAGGAATTGCTACCGACAGCCGCACAGAACAATGTGATCAGAGCAAACTATATCAAAGCTAAAATAGGCAACAGGAAATTATCAGCAAACAAGATGTTCGAAATTGAATTTTAGTGGCTGTCTTTGATGGACGTACATCCAAACAGCATAATATTAATGCGGTCGATGCTTAGACTACTGTTATTCCTGATATTCATAAACGACCTCCTAATAACATTGTGTTTGGAATGTGCTCTGATGAACTCATAACACTTGTGCCCCCCTAGACGTTCATACTCCCGATTAATCTGACAAGTAAAATCCCCTTTCGCTTTACTGTTAAGGCCCCTACATGCCAGAAATCCTTCTACTTTGATAGTTTATTTCCTTGGGCTGCTAGACTTTGGAATTCCCTCCCTGTTTCCTGCTTCCCTGTCTGTACTTACATGCAGAAGTGTAATGTGAACAGATATCTTGCTGCTCAACTCCCCACAGTCCTCTGTTAGATACAATGTGGCTTCATCGGGATAAATAGTCCCTTAGCATCAGTGCGATGTTGCTGTTAGTTCTTGACTGCTCATCGGTTCAATATCAGGAGCGACTGTTATTTTTGCAACATTCCGGCTGATGTAACATCTACCTTCTTCAGCTACATCTTTTAAAGCATCAGATTTTTTGTGCAAAACTCAAGAACCTATACTCTGCTACTATGGTTTGAATAAAGAGTTCAGTTGTGAATTAATTTGTATGGAGAAGGGGGTAACGGTCGATGTCCAAATTCGTGACGGTGATGGGAGCATAGGCTGAAAGTCCTTTCCTTAACAAGAAAAAAAAAAAAAAACATCAGTAAATAGCAACAACTCGAGAACAAATTCTAAAAATCAAAATAAATTATATTTAACTGGAAGTAGTTTGACGTTTCTGAATTTTTGAGATGAGGATTTGTTATTCGTATTATTTGGATTCATCGGACTACTCAGGGCTCTACATTGCGAATGGAACAGTCGCATTTGCGAGTGATTTTTCAAAGTGGCGACTAGAAATAATGAAACGCTTATCTTTTGGCGATTGCATTTCTTTCACTGAAAATCTTCCAAAGCTCACTACTGAGTGAAAAATATTTTTTCAACTTTTTTTTTATATATAAAACAAAGTTAAATTATTTAAAAAATAAAAGTTTAATTGAACAATATACTTCTTTTCTTTTTTTTTTAACGAAGGTTGTTTAAAAAATATCTGAAGAAATTCGAATATTTATACCTTCAAGTATTAACATAAATTTGTTGTATGTTTAGAATTACACTTACTTTTAAAAAAAACACAGAAAAATCTTTATGATGTACATACTCGTCACAGAACTAAGATGTCATATTCTAAAAATCATGTGGGTTTGGCTAGTAACTTTTCTATTTGGTTAGTAAATGAAAATATTTAGTTGTCAAAGGTCAACTAAAGATAAATTTGTCCGCAGAGCCGTGCTACTGTTCCCATCTTGAGTGTGATTTTCACAACGATTTAGTCGATGTAACCGACCTTCTTCAGGGCAAGGAAAAATACAATTGTGAATTACTTAGGACCTCTATCCAGTCATGGCTGACGAAACAAGAGCATACTACCATCCATGAAGAATTCCACTCGAAATTCCATCCAAATTCCTGAGTTCGACAGAAACATTCCCGAGTTCAACAAGACACAGGTCAGAGGTTACATCGACCAAAACGTTGTGAAAATCGCACTCAATATGAGAACAGTAGTTTGATGAATCCAAATAATGTCAGAAGTAGTTTATTTTTTTTATATAAGCGATGTGTAATTTGTATTCAATCCTATATGTTTGTGATCTGCCATGAGCATGAAATTAAAAAGATTAAAGTCCATGAATAAACCAGGGAAATGTGCATTTTCTTATGACAAAAGTTCAGAATTATAATCCAAGTGAAAAAATAATAATTGTGTAATTGTAAGAGTATTGGCTGGAAATCTTTTGAGACTGAGGAAATTGTTATTGTCAACATATTTTATGAAGAAACACACAAATGAAGGTAAGAGTTTTGCAAAGAAAAATATTCATTCTTTGTTATTTGCGTGAGTTTCATTAGTAAAGGATTGCGTGATTTATTAATTGCAGCTTTTGAGTTAGGTATTCTTCATGGTGCAGTTTTATGTATTTTAGACGGAGTCAAACGCGTGTGATAATCATAGGCAGCGGCAAAGTAACTTGCGGAAACGTTGTCTGAAAACTGATTTGTTTTTGGTGCGTCAGGCCTTTTATATTGATTTTTTACAATGTTCTGGCCTGTTCACTGCCCATGTAACACAGTGCGTATGAGCGCGTGTAAAATATCAGCAGCAGTGAAGGATAGCTGGCTCCAAAGAGATTAGCAGCAGTAGCAGTGGCAGATAATCCCGCATATGCAAATTAGAAAGTGTGCGCGAGAAGAGGAAGGAAAGAAAAAGAGAAAAAAAATGTAACATGTGCTCGGGGAGAAAGGAAGTCGGCGTTGAGGAAAACGGACGTGTAAAAACACAGGCGATAAATGGCTGGCATACGGCCAGTGTGGGGTAAGGGAAAGAAAGTCGGCGTTAAAGAAAATGGATGTGTAAATGCAAAAGCAAGAAGTGGCTGATTAATACCGGCGTGCGGTCTGAAGAAAGAGAAACGCACACCTGATAAAATCGACATGTGGCAGCAAGAGACTTTTTTAAGTGATGCCGAAAATAACGGTAATAAAAACGTTTTGTAAAAAAAATAAAAAAAATAAAAAAAATACAAAAAATAAAAAAATAAAAAAATAAAAAAAATTAAAAAAATAAAAAAAATTTAAAAAATTAAAAAAATAAAAAAAATAAAAAAAATGCCGACTCGAATATTTTATTTGTTTGTTTGTCCAATTGTGACGTAACGGTTAGGTTACATTTGTCTGCGCGAATAGAAAAAAAATATAGTCCTATGGATTTGTGTGTAAAAATATAGTCCTATGGATTTGTGTGCAAAAATATAGTCCTATGGATCTGTGTAAAAATATAGTCCTATGGATTCGTGTGTAAAAATATAGTCCTATGGATTTGTGTGTAAAAATATAGTCCTATGGATTTGTGTGTAAAAAATAGTCCTATGGATTCGTGTGTAAAAATATAGTCCTATGGATTTGTGTGTAAAAATATAGTCCTATGGATTTGTGTGTAAAAATATAGTCCTATGGATTTGTGTGTAAAAATATAGTCCTATGGATTTGTGTGTAAAAAATAGTCCTATGGATTCGTGTGTAAAAATATAGTCCTATGGATTTGTGTGTAAAAATATAGTCCTATGGATTTGTGTGCAAAAATATAGTCCTATGGATTTGTGTGCAAAAATATAGTCCTATGTATTTGTGTGCAAAAATATAGTCCTATGGATTTGTGTGTAAAAATATAGTCCTATGGATTTGTGTGTAAAAATATAGTCCTATGGATTTGTGTGCAAAAATATAGTCCTATGGATTTGTGTGTAAAAATATAGTCCTGTGGATTTGTGTGTAAAAATATAATCCTATGGATTTGTGTGTAAAAATATAGTCCTATGGATTTGTGTGCAAAAATATAGTCCTATGGATTTGTGTGTAAAAATATAGTCCTATTGATTTGTGTGTAAAAATATAGTCCTATGGATTTGTGTGTAAAAATATAGTCCTATGGATTTGTGTGTAAAAATATAGTCCTATTGATTTGTGTGTAAAAATATAGTCCTGTGGATTTGTGTGTAAAAATATAGTCCTATGGATTTGTGTGTAAAAATATAGTCCTGTGGATTTGTGTGTAAAAATATAGTCCTATGGATTTGTGTGTAAAAATATAGTCCTATGGATTTGTGTGTAAAAATATAGTCCTATGGATTTGTGTGCAAAAATATAGTCCTATGGATTTGTGTGTAAAAATATAGTCCTATGGATTTGTGTGTAAAAATATAGTCCTATTGATTTGTGTGCAAAAATATAGTCGTATGGATTTGTGTGCAAAAATATAGTCCTATGGATTTGTGTGTAAAAAGGTCGCGTCACAACTACGATTCCACCCGCTGATAGAATTGCGTAGGCGAACGGTGACAAAACCAAATTTTTGCTGAAATGAATAAATTCCGACTAAATGCATTTCTCTGATTACGTGACGAGCAATGTGATTTGGTCAGCTGGTCACTACAAATTCATTAAATGTCCGATATGAAGTTCCCAACAGCGGGGGATGGGAGAGTGTATGCCCTCACAATCAATCCACTCCCTCATATGAAAGTTAACATGAAATGATTCCTTGTTTCCGAGCCATTCCATTTTTTTAGGGCAGTTACCAAAAAAAAAAAAATGTTTTGCTGTAGAAGATAAATTCTTTTTGTTGGGGGGGGGGTCATGCTGAAAATTTAGCCTCCCCTAAAATATTCACTTACTTGACCATTACCTCTAGATCCGAGTGGCAACTCCCACCATTTTCCCCAACAAAAACAGTTGTTTGTGGCTTGGTCGATGGCTTTAAAGAAAGAGGGCAAGGTAAATAACCAGTATCTGTATGCAGATTGTGATTGTGTTAGATTTTGGGGTCAATTAACAGAAAACGTAATTAATTTTAAGATTTTTTTTTTTTTAGTAAATGCGGATTGCTCTCCCTTTTTTATTATTTTATTTATTTATTTATTTTTAAGGAATAGAAGCGTTTGTAATTGAAACAAAAATAAATAAAAACATAACAACGATTACTCATCAGGGTTGTCAACTCACGACCCCAGCATTTCTCCTCCTGAACCCTTCTTTATATCAACCCACACGACCTGCCCCCTAAACTCCTGCTTTTTCGCTAAACCTTTATCTGAAAAGAAAAATGAATTTGTCGATGATCTGACGCGCTGAATCATCGAACAAAATGACGAATTTCGGTCGTCGTCAAATAAAAATCGTAAATTTATGAAAAAGAAAAAAAAAAGTGAAAAAAAAAAAATTAGGAAATGAACAAAAAACATGTTTTAAATTGAAATAAAATTTGCGAATTTAGAAAACGCGCGGAAGATTGCTTTACTTAAATATTCTTGCTGGATTATATCATTCACATCTCACTAACAACTGTAGCGTGCCTCCTGGCTTGAATAAACGACCACACCGCGTCTTTGTAATGCATCAAGTTGTTTAGTTTTCTCCCACTGCAAGAAATTAGACACCAGGGTCGGAAAGTGGGATTGAGAAGTTGTCCCCACCCCCTCAAGAGGAGGGGCACTCTGACCTGGAAAAAGTGTCTAGGCAGCGCCGTAGCAATCCCCCGGCGAGGGCGCCTCAGACGATTAGCTATAAACTAACCCCCTTCTCAAGGAGAGAAGGCAAGGCCCGCGAGGGTAGACTCCAGAGAATTGCACACAACTTCACTCCCAGCATAAAATTAACACAGACCGGATCATTAGGTGTGTCAGAATTTGGGGAGAATTTTTGACACCCTTAACACAAAACTGCGAATAAAATATACAACACTCGTAATTTCTCTTTTTAAAGTGGTTTAATTTCTTTATGGAATATACTTCCAAAATAAACTATTAAAGTTTTTTGGAAAATAATAGAAATATTATTTTTTTATTTTTTTAAAAACAGTGTTTACACAAAGTGCCTGCGTGCGTTCATGCAGCCATGTTTTTTACGTAATGAAATGAATTGAATTTTACGAGTTAAATTTTTTCCAATTTAAAAATCTATAAAAAATTTTCTATTGGTTCAATTTTTAAGATATTTTCAGGTTTAATGTGAAATTTTATGCTCTTTCTAATAAACCGAATATAATATTCTAGACAAACGTTTTTTTTTATTCACCCCCTCCCATTTTGAAATGTCTATCAAAATGAAAATAATTAATTTTATCACCTCAGATTTAGATATCACAAATTAAAGATAAAAGATCAATAAATAAAATAATCTAATTTAAAACAAAAAAAAGAATAGTTTTATGCAAATTTACCTGTAAAGTAAAAAGTTAAAAACCTTTTTTTTAAAAAACACGTTGATTTTTTTAAGTGGAACTACATATTTTTAAAATATTGTCAAGTAAATATTAAGCACTTACTATAATTTTTTCTATTTCATTCAATGTTGTTTTATTTTAGATATTTAAAAAAATAATAAAAAATATTCATTCCATAAAGAAGAAATCAAATATTTTAAATAAAAAACTCATGTATTCCTTTAAGAGAATAAAAAAAATGGAAAATTTGTCGAGGAGTTTGTTTATAAAAGTAAACTTATGAGTGAATGTGATCATTTTTCAAGTACGGTGACTCATATGGACTAACTTTTGTTTACAGCAACCATGTCAGAAATAGAAAGGGGAGATTAGTTATGGCGTTTTTAGGCCACTGTAGTTCTCAACTCGAAGAAAGGGAGACAACCCCGCTCTGTGGCCATCTGATATGACAATTTAAAGTCACGGTATTTTTGAATCCTTGCTTAAAAAATTATTTTATTTAAAAAGTACATGGAATATAAAATATAAATATTGATAAAGTCTTAACAATGAAGAATGGAAGTACCCATTGATTAGTATGGTAAATGATTTTTTGAAATTTATATATTTTTATTATATTCGAAGTAAGTTAAAATTTGTTGATTTTCTTGAAATCCTTTTTAAAGAAAACCGATTTGGAAAAACAAATATTGCATATTTTGCTATTAAACCTGTTATTATTTTAAAATTTGGTCTTTGCTCCCTTTTATTGAAAAAAAATTAGGGTTTAAATTACATTTTTTAAGTAGTTATAAGTTTCGAAAGATAGCAAGTCTAATTATTCAAGTTTTTATCACACATTTTTAATGGCGATTTCTGACACTGGCTGATTACCGGATTTCTGACACTGACTGATTACCGGATCATTATGGGAATCTCTGTTGATTTAGGGCCCCCCCCCCTCCACCAAACCGTTCGCCGCAATATTGCATCCCTGTGTCTGTTTTACAAGTATTTTAATGGAATGTGCTCTGATGAACTGGAAGCACTTGTATTCCCTTAACGTAAATACCCCAACTAATCCAAACAAGCAAGAGTTAATGAGTGTACAATGGTCACTGGGACAACAGTATAGTGATTGTTAGTGGTGAAAATTGGGTAGAATTTGATTATTTAAGGGGACAGTTGAACAAAAAATTTGTTTACATTGGACTTGAAGGAGACAATGTTGTAGCTGGAAAGCCTTCTTCTTTAATAGTTTCTTTCCTCAGACTGCTAGATTTTGGAATTCCTTCTCTGTTTCCTGTTTTCCTCACTGTACTAATCTGCTGGAGTTTAAATGTAATGTGAACAATCATTGCGTTGCTGAACTCCCCACTCAACTGTTTTTATGCTTTATTGTTGCTTAAACAAAACACATAATCCAATAAGCAGCAAAATCCCACCCCTTCACTATTAAGGTCCCTAAATGCTAGAAAAGCCTTCTATTCTAATAGTTTCTTCTTTTGGACTACTAAACATTGGAATTTCTTTTTTGTTTCCTGCTTCTTTTTTTTCTGTTTTTTTAACCCTATTTAACAACGAGAGACTAGTGGTAGATGCACCAGATGTGGCACTAATACTTTATGCATGAGCGAATTGTGGCTTTAAAAAGGTATTGGATATTGCAGTGACGTGCAGAGAACTTTCTCGGGGCAGGTGCTCAAGTGAAAGAAAAAAAAACAGTAAAAATATAGTTATGATAAGGCACAGATTTATAAGACATTGCTTTGGAAGGGACATTTTTAAAACAGGAGTAAAAGAGGCAGGTGCTTGGGTACCCTTAGCATCCCCTCCATCTACACGTCTTTGCTAGAGTGAATAATTTCTAGCACAGTAGAGAGAGAGAGACAACCTTCTTCGCAGCAGGCTTGGCAATGTCCTCAATGTATTTGTTCCAATTCATATTCCATTTTTTTTAAAACAGGAGTAAAAGAGGCAGGTGCTTGGGTACCCTTAGCACCCCACTCTTTCTGCGCTTCCTTGCTAGAGTGAATAATTTTCTATCACAGTAGGGAGAGACAACCTTCTTCGCAGCAGGCTTGGCAATGTCCTCAATGCATTTGTTCCAATTCATATCCCTTCTTTTTTTTTTGACCCTGCCACCAGTCCTTTTACCTAAGAAAGATCTGATTAACTTAAATCTTCTTCCGTGTAATACTGTACGAATTGATTTTTCCTGATAAGACCTTCATGCCAGACGTTATCAAAGGTTTTGGAGACATCTAGCACTAAAAATCAAGCTTGCTCTACCTTATCCAGCATATCGTATATAGATTCAGAGATGACCATTATGATATCTGCAGTAGAATGGGATGGTCTAAACCATACTTTTCGTCAGAGGGAAGTGTAGAAATTTTAAGGTGATGAACTCTCGTGAGGCAATCACTGTGCTACGGCACATTAGTGAGTCGCGAGATGACAAAGAGATAATAGCGAGAAGCTATTTTACCTTGATGACTCTAAGCAAACTCAGAACATAAAAAAAGTAAAAACAAAAAAAAAAGTGTCGCATTGCCAACTTTCTGAAAATAAACAGTCAATTACACGGATATAAATGTACAATTACTTACCCAGATACATAAATAAGTTGTTAATGGTAACTTAGAGGTTTATTTATTAAATAATTAGTATTTACACTATATATTATTGTATAATATATTCATATATATATATATATATATATATATATATATATATATATATATATATATATATATATATATATATATATGGATAAAAAAAATCAATACAAAAAATATATAAATGTTTATATCCTTTCTGTATTTATTTTCTATTTGTTGACGTGTAGGAATACAAAAAGTCTTTAAAAAAAACGAAACCGTTTTTTTTTTTTTCGACAGCATAAAATTTTCAACCGATCCTTTGGTCTTCTTCAGTTTGAATGATAGAAATACGAGTGCAAGGCGGGCAGAGCCAATAGCAGGGGAAAAACGGGTATAGTCAATGAGGTTAAGATGTATTTGAATATGATCATCCCAATATTTTTGACTTGGAATGATCAGCAACTTGTGTGGCCTTTATTCAAAACCAAGTCTTTCATAAAATGTTGAAGTGGACACCCACGCACCCTTACGTACACAATTGCATATAGAAACATGCATGCATGTACACCCGTACATTACCACACATGCTTCTACACATAGTTGCACACACACAGAGAATATGCACAGACACACGTATATAGACGTACGTACACATACACATGGAGAATGATGAACAGATATAGATAAGTGGAAAGTTCTGACCAAAAGACAGTAATTCCCATTGGAATCATAAACTTATTATGGTTCTAGGTATGGGACGGGGTGAAAGGGTAACGTCTTCTTTGTTTGTCTGGATTTTATGTATGCCCGCCTGCTCACCCACACACGCACGCATATGTGTACACAGAGAACTCATAGTGGATTGTGAGATATTCTAATCCACGCATGCATGCATATATTTATAGTCTAACTTTCTTCCTGGCTACCTCTAGCTTGTTTTCTTAAGTTGATTTATTAAATTTATTTGCCTCCCATCCATTTCTGAACCCATACGTTCATGCACACACACACACACACACACACACACACACACACACACACACACACACACACACACACACACACACACACACACACACACCACACACAAATACTTGTATACACACATGCACATATGTACACACCTACACACACACGTGCGTACAGGTTCCACAGGGCTTATGAAGAAGAACCTGAAGTCCTACCTCACTAATATTCCTGGTGAACCAAGTGCAAAAGAGATCCAGACAATTGCACTTAAGGGAACAACGAGGATACTAAAAAGAGCTCTCGGTTTGTTTCAATAGAAAGCACGGGGCAATGTTGGCAGCTGGTTTGGCTGCCCCATACCCAGTGTTACAATCTTCAAAGGAAGAAAATTAAAAAAAAAAAAAATGCATACATCCATATTTACATATGGATATATACGTGCACAATCGCATACCAACACATGTAAATATACATGCACACACACATATACCTATGCATACACACATAAATATGCATACATACATATATATATATATATATATATATATATATATATATATATATATATATATTCTACAGTTCTGCACATCTGCTGATGACCGGGTCCAGGCTGTGGTGCCCTGAACACCTGCCAGTTCAGACCTTGGATGTTCCAGAGCCTTTATTTCCACTGACACCCATATCCACATCAGTCCTCATTGAGTGTCCGTTTGCCGTTTTGGGCTACATCCAGCCTTTTTGTTATCGAGATACACACTGATGGTAAAATGTGTATTCCATTACATATCATGTAATGCCTGTGCTTGAAGCTTTTTATAGTGAGGAAAGATTTTGCACCGAGACAATCCCACTCTCTGAACAACTGTCACATTGAACCAAAAAGAAGAGCATGTCAACATCATTGGATGCAACAGTCGCCACAGGTTTTATATCAGGGTTTTTCTTCTCCTAGAGAAGTTGCCTTCACCATGGTTTACAGAGCCCTTTCCAGCCATCATGCCATTTGATCCATGACTGGGACTTAGGTTGCTCGGCACCAGAGCATATTCCACATGCCGGTGGATCATGTATGCTGCAGCTTACAGGGCCTAAGCTCCTCTGGAGGTTTCTATCAGGGTTACCTCATCCTTAGCTTTTGGTTAAAAGAACCTTGGCCCACAAGGCAGTGGAGATCCAGTTATACGGCGCAGGACACTCGCGGTTCATCAGAGCCCCATCTGTATGGCAGTGGTCACAACATGCACATGGGGTTGATTTGTCTAGAAGAAGCACAATATGACGCTAAGACATCTGTGTGCTTTTAACACACGTCCATACCAGACCTTGACCACCAATACATACATACATACATACGTGCATACATACATAAAATAACAAAGATAAGGGAAAAGATTTATTTTTAAATTGGAAAATAAGTTTATTTTTGAATATTACAAGGTGCCTGAAATAAGTTTCAGACTTTTTTGTATGGGCACTTTTATTGATAGTACACACATGAAACTCTAATCCCCTTTGAAGTAATCTCCTCTGGCTGCAATGCACTTGTACGATTCCAACAACTTCTGGAAGACTCCTCTTGTGTGAGTGTGTCAATGACCCTCGTCATAGCTTCTTTCATCTCCTCAACTGTTTCATAATGACAGCCTCTAAGGTTTTCCTTGAGCTTAGGCAATAACCAAAGTCACAAGGAGCTCAGATAATAAACAAAGTCACAGGGACTATATGGAGGGTAACAAACTATCTTGATGCCCATCTTGGTCAAATAGTCTGTAACAAGGATGGAGTTGTGGACTGGTGCATTGTTTTGGTGGAAATGCCACTGACTCGCTTTGAAGAGGAGTGTTGGCCTCTTTTGGCAGAATCTCTTCCTCAACTCCCTTAAATGCTATACATAGTATTCCTTGTTTACTGTCTATCCAGTGGGAACTCAGTGCATGCATATCATGCCCATGCTGTCAAAAAAGATGATCATCATAAGTTTTTGGGTGGATTTGTTCTGTCTGGCCTTCTTGGGTCTGGGAGAGCCAGCATGCTTCCACTGGGAATTCTGTCTCTTGGTCTTTGAGTCATAGCAGTAGATCCAGCTTTCATTCACCAGAGCATCAAGAACTGTGGGATTTGAATTGATCAGCTCAATCGTTTCCGTGCTATCATGACAACTTCTTTCTTTCTGATTTTCTCTGAGCAACCTTGTAACAAACTTTGTGCAAATCTTCAGTTCCTTGCAAATAATTGTGTACAGTTCCTACACTAACATCAACAATGCACTTATTGTCTCTATAGACACACGACGATCTTTATCCATGAAATTCTTTATTTGGCTAATCAACTCTGGTGTTCTGACTTTCTTACTCTTCCTACATCCCTCATAGACTCCCTGCCTTCCTTGAATCTCTTATGTCATTCTAAAACTGATTCTCAACCATGTAAAATGGTATAAAAGCAGTTAGAAGCCTTCCATATGTTTCTGTGGCATTTTTTCCATGTTTAAAACAGAATTTTCTAGCATATCGTTCTTCTAAAGCAGGGATCTCCAAACTACGGCACGTGAGCCAAATCCAGCCCACCAAAAATCTTTTAATCTAGCGCGTAGAGCTCTTATGGAAAACATAAAAATATTCAGAAAAAGATTATAAAATGGAAATGTGTGAAAATAGTGTGGTGTTTTTTCTTCTTGTTCAGAAAATGATAAAAAAAAAATGAGGTTTTGGAGAACCAGTCTCCTTTGAAATCAAAGATAATGAGCAAAACATTATAGAACACGCTTATAGTTGTTTTATTTTGACCCATGTAGCCCTAAAAATGTTAGTAAAATTGCTCCTCGTTCGAAAACTTTAGAAATCCCTGTTCTAAGGTGTCCTCATGTCAAGATTGCATTTTTGAAATTCATCAGTTGTGACAATCAGGCTTTAGTAGAGTGTATTCCAATTCCTGCTACAGCCGTTCATTTGAACCTGAAATCATGGCAATTTGTCAGCCATCTCATAAGATGTATAGCAATAACATACTGAATTTTCAAGAGTCTACGACAATTTGAAATGCCTATATAAAAAAAAGTGTGGAAACTTATTGAAGGCACCTCGTATATATTATTCAGATTATTGTTATTCACCCAGCACGTTATTTAAATGACCTTCAGATGACTTTCAGATGACCTTCTGTTTATTGTTCACCGTTTGTTGCTTTTTTGTTTTAGCTTTTTATTTATTGGGGGAGGGACAAGTTTTTTTTAAAGTTTTTTAATGAAGTATTTATTCTTTGTTTTTAATAAGAAGTGTGGGTTTAATCTCTTCATAAAAATGAATGTTTATTTATTTTTTTAAACACTTTGGCTATCTGATAACAATTACAAATAATTAATTTAAAATAAACATTTGACTATTTCTCGCCGGCCATAATAGTAGGCGACATTTATTTTCTAATTTTTACTTACTTGTTTGTTTCTATTAAATTATGACATGTGTGTCGCATTGCTAACTTATTAAAAACAGACAATTACACGGATATAAATATACAATTACTTACATAAATAAGCTGTTAGCGTTCATTTGATGTTTTCCATTAGTAATTAATAAGTTTGTCAAGGAAATAAAAGAAATACAAGTAAGATTTTTTATTTTTTTATTTATTTATTTTTTTATTACATTTTCACACCAAACAAGGCACATAGCCACTTTGGTGTAGGGGGCTACTATCAGGGGCAGAAACTATTGTAGGGATTTGGGCAGCAAGATGTTGGTTCACGTTACACTTGAACTTCTGCATGTCAGTACAGTTGGGGAAGCAGGGACCCGGAATAGAATTCCAGAGTCTAGCGGTTCTGGAGAAGAAACTACTGGAGTAGAAAGATCTTTTACATCTAAGGATCTCTACTGCGTGGGAGTGGGATTTAGCTGCCTGTCGGGTTTGTCGACATTTCCAGCTATACCATAGCTGGAGATCTTGTGAAGTAAACCTTTATGCCATATTCTATCAAAGGTCTTTGATATGTCAAGAGCAATTGCCCTAGAAAGGTTTCCTCTGTCGAGAGATTCACTAATCCTATGAGATATAACTGTAAGCACATCTGCTGTAGATCTAGCAGAATGGAAACCATATTGTGTGTCACTAAGAAGGTTATTTTTTCTGAGATGGTTGATTACTTCTCTATTTAGAACAGGTTCCAGCAATTTACTCATGACGCACAGGAGACTTATTGGCCTGTACTGAGAGGGGGATGAGCGATCACCTGACTTCTTAAATACAGGGCATACTCATGAGATTTTCTAGGGTGATGGGAAGCAATTCTCTTTAAGACAATTTTTAAACAGTTTTGTAAGTATGGGCACTAGTTCTGGTTGAAGTTTTTTTAGTACTATCATTGGAATATCGTCAGGGCCAGTTGCTTTACTGGAATCAAGGTTTTTGATTAGCTTGGCAACATCACGTACAGATAAATTTGTATATCACATAGCGCGTTTTCTGATACAGGAAGAAATATTGGAGGTTGGTGGCCTTGGTTGCAAAGGGTAGAGTTAGCTGCAAAGTTCTTGGCAAAGAGTTTGGCTTTGTCTGATGCTGACGAGATGACCTCAGATCCACTGATAATAGTTGGGATAGAGCACATGCTTCGGTTCAGGATTCTGTTTGCTATTTGCCAAAACTGGTGGGAACCAAGCTGCTGCTCAGCTACTTTGGACTTGACGGACTGAGCATACAACTCTCTTACGCTCTTTATTACTTTTTTTACAGTGGTTGCTGGCAGTTCTGAAAGTGGCTTTAGTCTCAGTATATCTATTACATTGGAAGCAATGGAAAAAGTGATTTCTATGCGCAATGGCAGCAGCCCATTCTGGAGAGAACCATGGCTGGCTGTTAGGTTTTTGCTGGAACTTTTTCAAGGGTATGAAATGGTCTATACCTACAATTAATCATTTCGTCAGGTCTGATACTATAGAGGACACATCCTTTTTAAACATGGAACACAGAGATAGATCTGATGTAAATGTAAGGAAGCTATCCCAGTCAGCCATAGTGTCGATATACTGTACAATGGAGAGGTACGTCTGAGAACTTATTACATTTCATTTTTATCTTAACTGATCTTTGAATGTGGAGATTAACACCACATATAAACTACATGCATAAACTGAACCATAGGGAGACTTATTGCCACCTAAATTCCAGTAAGGACTAATGGTCGCCGCCAATGAGAAATCAATGGTAAACGACTGTTGCAATAACATAAATTCTTTTGCAAAATTTATTGATAGAGGTGGAGAGTATTGGAAGTCTGGGGAGACTTGTTGTCACTCAGACTCCAAGAAACACCGCAAGTTGTTCTCAAAGTGCAATCTTTGACGATGGCTTGTGTAATAATAATAGAAGCAGTGGACTAGGTAAAAACCTGGTTGTCAAAATGTGACTTGAAAGTTCTGATAAAAGCCCTAATATGTGCCATGCAGGAGCAAGCGCTGAGAACAACTTATTGATAAAATGGCTGAACGTCCCTTTGTCAATTGTGTGGACGGAAAAGTGAGAATTTACAACACCTCGTCAATAGTTGTGAGAAGTTAGCTTAAAAGTAATACAAGAAACATGACAATATTGCAAGAAAGGTTAATTGGGATATATGCAAGAAAAGAGGGTTGGAATGAAGTGAAAAATGGTACAAGCATGTTCTAGAAGGGGTGGCAGAGAGTGATAATGTGGAATCATTGTGAGATATGAATATAAATTGTTGAGCTATGAAGAAGGGACTGGTACCATTAAAACGAATGCCCTCTTGTTCTCTAGAATTTACTTCTCTACATAGTCACCAGTAGTCTCAATGCACTTTTGCTAACAATGAACAATGGCTGCGCATGAGTGTCTGGAGCATGCTTTTCATATGAGAATAGTTCCAAAGGTAAAGCTTCCTATTTTTTTTAACTAAAAAAGTTGAGAAGCTACAGAAGCTGACAGTGGTGATATTAAAACAAACACACATTACTGTTTCAAGAAGTGGGGGATCACCTTTCTATATTAATTTAATGTAAAATGAGCACCCTATATATGGCTACCTTTTCTATAAAGTGGATGTTCATTTTACATTAAATTAATATAGAAAAGTGATCACCCACTTTATAATTTCTTCATATCGTGGAAACTACTTATTCCCTGGGATTTTGACTATTATTTTCATTTTCAGCACCCTCTGAAACCTTTTTTGTGGGTGGAAAGATACTGCACCTTTATCAATACTTGAATCATAGTCATTTTTTTTTTCATAGTTTTGCATACGAATTACAAAATATCTGATATTTCCCCCAAACCTCTGACCTTGATAAATGGGAGACTAAAACTTACTTCTATGGTTTCAAATGATCTGAAATAACAGCAAGGGAAGACTTTTTTAGTTTTAGTCTCCCCTCCATCAAGACCAAAGGTTTTGGGGATATAGATATATATATATACACACACACACACAAACCGTGTATAATATTTCAGCTTGCATGAAACTATTCAAGTTGATCCAAAATGATTTGAAACTCCGCGGAATAAGGACTTTGTAAATTGTTTTTTTTTTTTTTGGAGTATTCAGTCGAAGAATAAATTTTGATTGTAAAGTTCAACTTACAGTTTTAATTTTCTTTCTCTTATAATAAGCTCTACTCTCTATTGCGTATTGAGCTTTTTTTAATTCGGTTGGGATTAAATTTTCTATATATAAATACTTTTTTTTTTTTTACACAGTGATCACCACTTATCAAGGCCCGGAAGCCACTCAGGGATAAGGGTTATTGCAAGTACATTACGTTAGTGTGGAGATTTGATGAAGTGTTTACTTAAGGGGGCGGTTCATTAGGAATTTATTAACATTAGACTTGAAGACATCTAAGTTGTAGTCTGTAGGGAAGCAGGCAGACAGAACAGAGTTCCACAGGCATGAAAGAAGCTTTGTTCATGGAATCCGCGTTTTGATTTAGGCACAGATATAGAGTGGGGGAAATTTTTCACAGTGGATTCAGCTAGACGGGTGTTTTTCGTGAAAGATTGGCGAGGGGGGACCAGGGATTGGAGTTCAGACGAGCACCTGCCATGAAAATAACGATAAAACAAGGACAGGCGTGCAACGTCTCTTCTGTGGGAGAGAGGTTGCAGGGTAGAGAAAAGGGCATCCCCCACTAAGCCACGAAGTCTATTTTGTACTCTGTCAAGGCATGATAGGCTGTTTTTGGCAGCTCCTGCCCAGATGTGGCAACAGTATTCCATCCTTGGACGTACTTGGCTTTTATATAGATAGAGAATTGCATCAGTAGTGAGATATCTTCTGGAGCGGTAGAAGGATCCCACCATCTTTCCAGCGACCTTGGCAACAGACTTGATGTACGTGTTCCATTTCAGATCAGGAGTAAAGGTCAAACCCAGAAGCTTGTCAAAACACGGGGCCTCACCCAGACGAGAGCCATCCATCACAATTGATGCCAGCTGGGGATCAGAGCGTTGATGATGTAAGGATAGGAGTTTGGTTTTGGATGCATTAAAGGTAACTAGCCACATCTTCCCCCACTGAACCACGCCCTCGAGATTAGAGGAGAGAGAATCAGAGAGAACTTTGTCATTTACAGCCTTTGATGTGTTGCCATAGATGGTCGTGTCATCAGCATAGATGTCAACGAATGATTTAAGTATGTGTTTAGGGAGGTCATTGATGTAGATCAGGAAGAGAGTTGGGCCCAGGATTGACCCCTGAGGGACTCCAGCATTTATATTGCAGGCCTCCGATTTTTGTCCATCTACCACTACTCTTATGAGCCTATCGGAGAGAAATGATTTAATGATTGAGAAAACATTTCCAGTTATACCGTAGCTGGAAATCTTGTGAAGTAGACCCTTATGCCATACTTTGTCGAAGGCCTTTGATATGTCAAGAGCAATTGCCCTAGAAAAGAAGCCTTTGTCAAGAGATTCACTAATCCTGTGGGATATAACCGTCAGCACATCTGCGGTACATCTTGCAGAGCGGAAACCATATTGTGCGTCACTAAGAAGGTTATTCCTGCTGAGGTGGTTGACTATTTCTCTATTTAATATTGATTCCAGCAACTTACTCATAACACAGAGGAGACATTGGTCTGTACTGAGAGGGAGATGACTTATCACCTGAATTCTTAAATACAGGGCAAACTGATGAGGTCTTCCAGGGGGTCGGAAAGCACTTCTCCTTAAGGCAGCGCTTAAATAGTTTCGTAAGTAAGAGAGCAAGTCCTGGTTGAAGCTTTTTTAACACTATAATTGGGATGCCATCAGGGCCAGTTGCTTTACTGGAATCTAGGTTTTTTATTAGCTTGGCGACCTCATGCACGGATATTTGTATGTTACCTAGCTTGTTCTGTGTTATAGGAGGAAATATGGGGAGTTGATGGCCTTCGTCGCATAGGGTAGAATTAGCTGCAAAGTTCTTTGCAAATAGTTTGGCCTTGTCTGACGCTGACGAGATGACCTCTGGTCCATTGATAATGGTTGGGATAGAACGCACACTTCTGTTCAGGATCCTATTTGTTATTTGCCAAAACTGGTGGGAACCAAGCCACTGATCAGCTACCTTGGATTTAACAGACTGGGCATATAGCTCTCTTGCATTTTTTATTACTCTTTTACAGTGGTTGCTGGCAGTCCTGAAAGCAGCTTTAGTCTCAGTGCATCTATTACGTTGGTAGCTATGGAAAAAGTGATTTCTGTGCGCGATAGCAGCAGCACATTCTGGGGAGAACCATGGCTGGCTGTTAGGTTTTTGTTGGAATTTTTTAGATGATATGAATTGGTCTATGCCTACAATTAACCATTCGGTCAGATCTGATACTATAGAGGACACTTCCTTTTTAAACATGGAGTGCAGAGGTAAATCAGATATGAATGTATGGAAGCTATCCCAGTCAGCCATAGAGTATCGGTATACAGTATGGTGGAGGGGTACGTCTGGGGGCTTATTACATTTCGTTTTTATCTTAACTGATACGACGGAGTGGTCGGAGGATCCTAGAGGAGAATGAACGGTACATGAACATAGCTCAGGGGAAGTTGAGAGAAAAAGGTCTAAGAGACTTGCATATTGATTGGGTGTATCGGGCACACGGGTGGGTTCGCGAACAATCTGAGTGAGGTCATAAGCAATGGCAAAAATCATGACAAAACCTCCCCTCATCATCTGTCTTATTTGAATGGGTCAGCCATTCCACGTTATGGACGTTATTCTGTTATTTTTTTTTTTTTATATGGGGGTCACCACTTATCAAGGCCCGGAGGCCACTCAGGGATAAGGGTTATTGTGTGTACAGTAATCAATGAGATAGTATTGTAGTAATCATTAGTATTGGAGATTTGATAGAGTGTCTTACTTAAAGGAGCGGTTTGTCAGGAATTTGTTTATGTTGGATTTGAAGACATCCAAGTTGTAGTCAGGTGGGAAACAAGCGAATGGAAGAGAGTTCTACAATCGTGCACTTCTGAGAAAGAAGCTTTGCTCATGGAATCTACGTTTGGATTTAGGCACAGATAAAGAGTGGGGAAAATTATTGACAATAGTTTCAGCTAGACGGGTGCTTCTTATGAAAGATTGGCGAGGGGGGACGAGAGATTGGAGCTCAGACGAGCACCTGCCATGGAAATAACGCTAAAACAAAGACAGGCTCGCAACGTCTCTTCTGTGGGAGAGAGGCGGCAGGGAAGAGAAAAGGGCATCCCCCACAAAACCACAAAGTCTATTTTGTACTCTGTCAAGGCAGGATAGGCTGTTTTAGCAGCTCCTGCCCAGATGTGGCAGCAGTACTCCATCATTGGACATACTTGGCTTTTATACAGATAGAGACTTGCATCAGTAATGAGATATCTTCTGGAGTGGTAGAAGGATCTCACCATTTTCCCAGCGTCCCTGGCAACAGATTTGATGTACGTGTTCCATTTCAGATCAAGAGTAAAGGTCAAACCCAGAAGCTTGTCAAAACATGGAGCCTCTCCAAGACGAGAGCCATTCATTTCAATTGATGCCAGATGGGGATCAGAGTGTTGATGATGTAAAGATAAAAGCTTGGGTTTGGATGCATTAAAAGTGACCAGCTACCTCTTCCCCATTGTACCACGCGTTCAAGATCAGAGGAGAGAGAATTAGAGAGAACTTTGTCATTTACGGCCTTTCATGTGTTGCCATAGATGGTCGTGTTATCAGCATAGTTGTCAACGAATGATTTAAGTATATGTTTTGGGAGATCATTGATGTAGATCAGGAAGAGAGTTGGTCGCAGGATGGACCCCTGAGGGACTCCAGCATTTATACTGTGGGCCTCTGATTTCTGCCCATCAACCACTACTCTTATGAACCTATCAGAGAGAAATGATTTAATGATTGAGAAAACATTTCCAGTGATACCATAGCTGGAAATCTTTTGAAGTAAGTCCTTATGCCATACCTTATTGAAGGCCTTCGATATGTCAAGAGCAATTGCCCTGGAAAGGAAGCCTTTGTCAAGAGATTCACTAATCCTATGTGATACAACCGTTAGCATATCTGCTGTAGATCTTGCAGAGTGGAAACCATATTGCATGTCACTAAGAAGGTTGTTTCTGTTGAGGTGATTGACTACTTCTTTATTTAATGTGGATTCCAACAACTTACTCATGACACACAGGAGACTTATTGGTCTGTACTGAGAGGGAGATGACTTTTCACCTGAATTCCTAAATACAGGGCATACTGATGAGATTTTCTAGTGTTGGAAAGCACTTCTCCTTAAGGCAACGCTTAAATAGTTTTGTAAGTATGGGGGCAAGTTCTGGTTGGAGCTTTTTCAGCGCTATAACTGGAATGCCGTCAGGGCCAGTTGCTTTACTGGAATCACGGTTCTTGATTAGCTTGGCGACCTCATGCACAGATATTTGTATGTTGCATAGCATGTTGTCTGTTATAGGAGGAAATACAGGGAGTTGATGGCCTTCGTCGCATAGGGTAGAATTAGCTGCAAATTTCTTGACAAATAGTCTGGCCTTGTCTGATGCTGACGAGATGACCTCAGGTCCATTAATGATAGTTGGGATAGAACACACGCTTCTGTTCAAGATCCTGTTTGCTATTTGCCAGAACTGGTGGGAACCAAGCCGCTGCTCAGCTACTTTGGATTTAATAGACTGAGCTTTTGGCTCTCTTGCATTTTTTATTACTATTTTACAGTGGTTGCTGGCAGTCCTGAAAGTAGCTTTAGTCTCAGTACATATATTACGTTGGTAGCTATGGAAAAAGTGATTTCTGTGCGCTATGGCAGCAGCACATTCAGGGGAGAACCATGACTGGCTGTTAGGTTTTTGTTGGAATTTTTTCGATGGTATGAATCGGTCTATGCCTACAATTAACCATTCGGTCATGTCTGATACTATATATTAGTTTGAAGTTTACCATTGCGTACATCCTTTTGTTTTCATTTATATATATATAAGTTAATATTAAGTTGCCACTTCTGAGGGTCTGCCTTGACAGAATAAAAAAAAGAAAAGGATAAATTGCTAAAAGTGAATGAATGTGAAAGCTTTATTCTTGTTTTTAGCAAAAAAAAAATAATAATAAAATATGAATTAAATATTCATTGTTTAAAATATTGGTTTCAAATATTTCAAGTAATGAAGTTTGCGAAGCTATAGCGAGCTGACAATACTAGCTAATATTAAAAAAAAAAGACAAAAAAAAAAAAGAACCACCAGCATACACGCACAATGTAAAGTTCACATTGTAGAACTGACAATGAAGATAGTAGTCCGAAACAAAATGATGTAAAAATGAGTTTGTTTTCCACTCAACGAAAAATTAGATGGGAAATTGGATCGGAAGATTTTGCAATTAAAATAATGAATTAAAAAAAAAACATTTGCTTGATAATCTTTTTCGCTACAAGAAAATTTTAATCGACCATCGACGAAATTGAAAAACTCGTGTAGTTGTGATTTGATATTAAATTTTTTTTATAAATTTTTTTTTAATTATTTCTAAATTGCCTCGTGAGTGCGTGTCTTTCTTGGTATCTTATCTTTTCATCCCATCAGGTCACGGCCACCGAGAGTAAGAAGAAGGCCTGTTAACTGAAAAATGTTTGCAGGCAATGTAGGTAAGATTTGCCAAACTGTCAGTACTATATGAGGGCCATTTGTAAAAGAGCAATAAAACATTTTTAAAAAGAAAAATGAACACAGTTCGATTAATACTGAAACTGAACTTTATTCAATATAAAATATAAATATTATCTATGTAAAATTAAGTAATTTTAAAGCAATAAACAATTTAATACTGATAAAACTGAATTATGAATTTAGGGAACAAACAATTAAAGAAATATTAAACAAATATTTTTTGGCCTTCGGAACAAGATCAGTGTAGTATCTGTTTTGATGCTACACTTTACCTTTTCTGTCTTCGGTCGGTGAAGGAGAAATCTTTCATGACTGAGATTATTTTTGTTCCTATCCAGAGTGTCCCTTATTGGGAAGCTGGATTTTTCCCACAAGATTATATGTTGAAATATTTAAATAACTATTACTTTAAATACAGAAATTATATTCAAAGTTTTGGTTTTCTGTTCTTCTATGTCCATTTTTTCCATGTTTTTCATCAAAATGTGTAGCGGATTAGTTGTCTCACAAGCCATCATCAGTGATTGCTCACTGGCCGTAACCTGTGGTGTTCCCTGGAGACTAAGTGGCAAGTCTCCCCAGATTTCCAGTGTTCTCCACCGTTTGACCACTTGTGCAGATGATTGCATGTTATCGCAACAGCCGTTGTCACTGATTTCTCGTTGGCATCGGCCATTGGTGTTTTGTTGGGGTTTGGGTGACAAAATGCCTCCCCCCCCCCCAGGGTACCAGATTTGAACTGCACACTTCCAGTACTCTCTCACCTCGGTCTTTCCATCCTCCCTGACCCTTCACAACTAGTTGGTGTGTGTGGCACCAGTCGATGTCATCTACACCAGTTTTTTATTATTATTACTATTATTATTATGATAATAATAAGGGTGCTTGTGCAGTGTATGCACGTGTATTTTAAATGTTATTTTCAAGTTAAATTAAATTTTAGGTTTTTATTACTGTACACATAGTTTCGAAAAAGTTGTCAAAAAAACAAATACATAACAAATAAATGTTATCAAAGACAAGATAAGTTACTCTTCTACCTATCTTGGAAGGTTTTTAGTGGTTTTACTCACTTTAAAATGTGTAATCGCTTTGAAAATCATACAATGTTTATCAATCTATTTTAAAAAGAAAAATGTCGGCATGTTTGTAACTTATCTTGCCTTTGATAACATTTATTTGTTATATATTTGTTTTTGTTTTTTTGACAACTTTTTCGAATCTATGTGTACAGTAAAACAAACTCGTTATGTAAATTATTTACAGTTAAAATGTTATAAAAAACAAAAAATTGAAGTTTTAAATATATTTCAAAGAAATGAATTACGTCCCGTGCTAAAATATTGATAATTCACCAATCGTAAAAAAAAAGAAAAAAACTTACTTTAAAATATTTAAAAATACTCAGTACTCAGTAAAAAGTTTTATATTTATTATTAAAAGAACAGACTGAAAGATATTATATAAAAATTGGGGTTTGTGTACACATAGATTCGAAAAAGTTGTCAAAAAACAAATATATAACAAATAAATGTTATCAAAGCAAGATGAGTTACTTTTCTACCAAACTGGATATATTTTTCGTGTTTTGATTTTTAAATTTTAAATTATCAATCACATTACTTATATATATATATATATATATATATATATATATATATATATATATATATATAGAGAGAGAGAGAGAGAGAGAGAGAGAGAGAGAGAGAGAGAAATGGAACAAACCGAGTTATGTGTTCATCAACGTTTGTCTTTATTTTGAGACTTCCTCTGGATGAAATAAAGACGAAACGTTGATGAACACATAACTCGGTTTGTTCCTTTTTATTCCTCTATTTTTTTGGAATACTATTTCCACTATTCTCATCACATTATATATATATATATATATATATATATATATATATATATATATATATATATATATATATATATATATATATATTTGAAATCAGAACTTTATAATATATAAAAATCGTTAGAAAATTGATTCTATAATAATATATACGAAATCTGCATAAATTAAAATATCATATTTAAGTATATTTTATGACTGGGCTATGCCGGGCATGCCTGCTAGCTTAGATAAATACTTTTGGAGTTTTAACAAAAGAGCTATATTAATATCAGGGCGTCTCCAC
Organism: Euprymna scolopes; assembly: GCF_053919585.1. Taxonomy (NCBI): domain Eukaryota; kingdom Metazoa; phylum Mollusca; class Cephalopoda; order Sepiida; family Sepiolidae; genus Euprymna; species Euprymna scolopes. The sequence continues at coordinate 6,044,252 of NC_136512.1, read as the reverse complement.
TTACTCTGAACATCCACAAAATGCCAACAGCAATCTATTACATATGAAAAAGTCTGCTGTGGAATTTCCACAGGTCCCGCTAATTGTTGTTGTTGTTGTTGTTACTACTACTACTACTACTACTACTACTACTACTTCAGTCTTCATTCAAATACGAGTTGAAAATATTCTGGTACTACCGGGTCTTCGGGTCATGATCAAAATGTAGCAATCCTCAAGGTGTTATCTCAACGACGTCTACCTGACAAACTCAGAGTATGGCCATTGTTGAAATGACGTGTTCTCTGTTGACTGAGGTTAGTGGTAAAACGTCCTGCGTAGTCCTAGAAGGTCTACCTTCCCAGGCAACTGCCTCCTGGCTTTTTTTTGGGGGGGGGGGTAAGTTTTTGCTTACAACCTGAGGTGCCCCTACCAGGTAATGCTCAGGCAATTTTTAAATGGCCATAGTGCTTGTTCTTTACAGGTGGTGGTTTCATTTACTCCACCTTCCTGGCCTTGTGTCACATCTTCCTGTGGTGGGAAGGAAATAAATACCAACTCATTAACTTTTATCCTTGAGTGGTTTTTGGGCCTTGATAAAAATTCGTCAAGATATTGGTTAGAAGTAAAATACAACAAAGATTTCAAATAACGTCTGAAAGTCAATCACAAAATTAAGTGCGTTTTTTTTTCAGACTTTATCACTCCCCATTCAATAAGATCAAAAGCCACTCGAGGATAAGGGTTAACAAGATTGTCAGTTGGATGATAACGAATATTCTGAGAGGATTGAAAGCAATGGGTTGAATGTGTAGGCTTTCATTACTTAAGATATGATCAAATTTTCAAAACGACCACGTTGTGATCAGCTGGGAGGAAGCTGCACGCGATTGTGCTCCACAGAGGGAAATTTCTTGGAAAGAAATTATCTTCATGGAAATTACATTTTGGTTTTATGTACAGTGAGTAAGAAAGCAAAATTCTTAGCAATGGTTGTAACAAGACGAGTTCTTGCTGTGAATATTCTAAAGGGAAGGGAACCGTGCCTTGAGCTCAGAGACCAGCAGCACCCCCATTAAATTGTGAAATTGATTTTGAACTCTGCTATGGCAGGAAAGAGTGCTGTGAATGGTGCTGCCTCAGATGTGACAGCAATATCTCTATCTCTGCTATTATGTAAAAGGAACTCTGTGTGTGTGTGTGTGTGTGTGTGTGTGTGTGTGTGTGTGTGTGTGTGTGTGAGAGAGAGAGAGAGGGAGAGAGAGAGAGATACAGAGTTCCCTATGGACTCCTAAATGGCTGGGCCGATTTTCTTCTTTTTTTTTTTTTAAATTTCACATAAATGTACTTTATGTGCCTGGCAATGTTCTTAGATAGGTTTTTGTATCAGCATGTCTTTGATAAGTATTGATAATCGAAAAAATCCAATTAAATAAGGAACAGGCGGTTTTGAATAAAGTTAACGCCTTATACAGCCTAGCATCACAAGTAGATTTAAGAAGTTTTATTCCTGCACAAGTAGAAACATCCGGCATATAAAATCAACACTAGGTTCTTTGGTATGACAGGGGTGTTCAAAATGAATGTTCCTGTTTAGAGCACAGTTGAAGCATGATACTTGACTTTTGCATTTTAAACTGTAATTCAAGACATTATGTAAAAATAATTTTATAAAATCAACAATAGGTTCTCTACAGTACAATGTAAACTACAATGTATTGTGAACTAAGTCACTGCGGGGAGGCATGTGAAGCTTCTTCCTGATGCACCTCAATGGGTCCCCGATTTGAACAGGCAATAACAATTTGATTGAAAAATTTACAATTTCACCGATTTCGATGACAATAAAATAAGGGAGGGTGGAACATTCGTTGATCCTCATTCAATCCTGGGCAATGTCGGGTCTCCCTGCTAGGTCTATATAGTAGGACGTATTGAACAGGAAGAAGGTTACATCAGGAGACAGGTAGAATGATTCAAGCATGTAAATTTTGGGGAAAAACTCTCCTAGATGCGTTTATGAGGATTCGTGAACATCGAAAAATTGGAGGCATTTATTTTTTGGTTAAAAAAAACGATGTTTCTATAGTTTAGCAAAGATATTAGAAAGAACGAAGAATAAGAAAAATGTCTATGTTGTACGTGACGTTTATGGAATGAAGTTATCATTAAAAAAAAAAATGCTTAATTTGATCTAGTTGATTATTTACAGAGGAAAATCAAATTTTAGTGAGACCAATCACGACGCAGCCATCTTAACAACTTCCAGCGGAGAGGAGGGGGGCGCTAAGGGGAGATAACTATTTAATTCTTGAAGTTTGTCAAAACGCATATGAAGTTCTGATGATTTTTAGTAATAAATTTGGAAACAATTTTTTTTTAATTTTCTTTAAAAAATCGTTTTAAAATTTATTAATGAAAATTATCAAAAACAAAGCAAAAATGAATATCTAAAATTATTCAAAACAGTAAAAATCTCCTCAAACTTTGGCTAACTTCAAAAATTACTTGGAGTTATCTCCCCTGGTGCCTCCTCTCTTCATAGCTGGAATTGCCAAGATGGCTGCGTCGCGATCAGTCTTATTAAAAATTTGATTTTTTTAATATGAATAAAAATTACTTGATCATATTTAGCGATTTTTTTTAATGAGAACTTTTATTCCATAATGGGCACATACATTATTAAGGATTTTTCTTCGTTTTTTCAATATTTTTGCTAAACTGTATAAACACACACACACACACACAAAAAAAATTATTTTCATGAATATATAATACTGATTTATATATATTCAAATTTCCAGATCAAAATGACATTATTTTCTTACCAATAAAAATAGAAAAAGACAGTTTGGGAAAAAAAAAAAAAATATTTTTTTTGTGTGTTTCTGGCAAGAGTTTATAAGAAAAAATAAATCGTTTAGTCAATAAATGGATAAAACATGTCCGGACAAGAACAAAAACCTGAATAGAAGCCAGTTTTTTCAATTGTTTTGAAGAATGAAACTTTATTGTCGTCTGTCAGCAAAATAAACATCTTTATAAATCGAATCTCTAATCTTTAATAATATTAATAAATGGAGATTTGTTATCTGTCTGTCTAAAACCAAATTTATACTACTGCTTCTATTACTAATGGAGATTTAGTATCAGTCTGCCTGAAGCAACAGATATACTATTATTGTCGTTTGTCAGTAAAATAAACATCTTTATAAATCAAATCTCTGATCTTTAAGTCTATAAAGAAATGGAGCTTTAGTATCTGTCTGTCTGAAACCGGAACCATGCTATTACTTCTATTATTAATGAACATTTGGTATCTGTCTGTCTGAAACAGTAACTATACTATTACTTCTATTATTAATGAAGATTTGGTATCTGTCTGTCTGAAACAGTAACTATAATATTACTTTTATTACTAATGGAGATTTGGTATCTGTCTGTCTGAAGCCAAAACCATGCTATTACTTCTATTATTAATGAAGATTTGGTATCTGTCTGTCTGAAACAGTAACTATAATATTACTTTTATTGTTAATAAAAATTTGGTATATGTCTGTTTGAAACAGCAACTATACTATTACTTCTATTAATAATAGAGATTTGGTATCTGTCTGTCTGAAATTGGAACCATACTATTACTTCTATTACTAATGGAGATTTGGTATTAGTTTGAAGTCAAAACTATACTATTACTCCTATTACTAATGGAGATTTGGTATCTGTCTGTTTGAAGCCAACATTATACTATTATAATAGAAGTAATAGTATAATTTTAGCTTTAGACAGACAGATACCAAATCTCTATTAGTAATAGAAATAGTAGTATAGTTTTGAACTGTACTTCTACTTTTATTACTAACTAGCGACTGCGCCGTGTTGGCACACACAACGCTGAGTCAAACATAAAAATTGAGTACACTCAACATCAAGTACACTCAACATCAAGTACACTCAACATCGTCTTACCATCAATGCTTACCCTGTGAACTCAGAGTATGGGAAATTCCCATATGCACAAAAAAAATCACTGAAAAAACAAAAATACCCTAACTAAGGGTAAGAATAATGAGTAAAAGTTGGATAAATGACAGTTGAAATTATTACAAACTTGCCAGGATTCGAACATGGAATCTTCTGATTCGTAGTCAGACGAGTTATCCATTGTGCCACAAGTCCTGTCTGTATGCCGAAAGATGTTAGCACGACTGTATACAGACAGTGCTAAATTCCATTGACATTGGCAGGTAACTTTTTTGACAATTGCACGAAACGGCCCCAAAACCCTTATTTCAAGCTTTTTGTGTGACTCAGTGTTGTTCGTTACAAACCATATATAGATAAGGACAATCTGGGGACTCACACCTTTCAGGGAAAAAAGAATTTTTCAATTCGGTGTATCTGTCCGAAAGTTTTATTGGTATATATATATATATATATATATACACACATAAATAAATAAACATTTAGAATTTTATTAATGGTATAGATGAAGATTTGAAAACTGAAAACACTTTTTTTCTCTTTTTTAAATTCCATTTTCACCCCAAACAAGGCACAGTACCACTTTGATGTAGGGGCTACTATCAGGGACATAAGTTGCAGGGGTACTGTGTAGGGAGATGAGCAGCAAGATGTTTGTTCACATTACACTTGAACTTCTGCATGTCAGTACAGTTGGGAAAGCAGAATCCCAAAAGGGAGTTCCAAAGTCTAGCAGTTCTGGGGAAGAACCTTTTGGAGTAGAAGGCTTTCTTACACCTATGGATTTCTACTATGTAGGGGTGGGATCTTGCTGCTTGTTGGGTTTGTCAGGGGTATTTACAAGAGGGTACAGTGCTTGTAGTTCGTCGGAGCATTCACCATTAAAATACTTGTAGAACAGGCAGAGAGATGCAACATTTCGTTGATGGGACAGAGGTTGAAGCTTAGATGACAGTTCAGAACCTAGCAGCTTGGCGACTCCCTTTTGAACCTTGTCCAATAGTAAGAGACTAGTAGCAGATGCACTAGCTCAAATGTGACAACAATACTCCATACCTAGCGAATGGTGACCTTATAGAGGTACGGGATACTTTCAGATGTAAGTAGCTTCCTAGCAAGGTCAAGAGAGCCTACTTTCCTCGTAGTGGCCCTGGCATTGCTCTCAATGTATTTGTTCCAACTCATGTTCCTTGTGAATGTTATGCCGAGGTGTTTAAAAGAAGTACTTCCAGGTAATGTATCTTTAGCCATATCAATTACTGGTTGGGGTTTCTTGTAATTATTGAAGGAAACAAGATTAGTCTTGGCAGCATTGAATGTGACCATCCATTTATGTCGCCATTCCACTACAGATCGAAGGTTTTCCTTTAGTGTTTCTGTCAATTTATAAAAATATCAAAGACTATGCATCTGAGGACGGGTAAAATTAATTCGCAAACAGAACAATTTTGCATCATTTCATTTCGCCTTTCAATCAAAATGCTTAGAGCACAATTGAACCATGATATTTGATTTTTGTATTTTAAACTTGAATTCAAATCATTATATGAAAATAATTTTGTAAAATCAACAGTAGGTTCTTTACAGTGCAATGTAGACTACAATGTATTGTGGACTAAGTCACTGCGGGGAGGTATGTGAGCTTCCCCTTTGTGTACCACGGTGCGTCTCCTGACTAGAGCAGGCAATCAATCAAACTGATTGAATAATGGGCGATTTCACCAATAATCGATGACAATAAAAGTATTGGAACCTTCGTTTATTCTCAGATAATACCAAGCAATGTCGGGTCTCTGCTAATATATATATATATATATATATATATATATATATATATATATATACACCAGATTAAAGGTATTCAAGAGTGATAACTAATGAATTTAACAAGGTTATTAAGAGTGCTCAATAAAAGAAGAGCAAGATATATTTTTATTAATATAAACAAATTTACATAGTCGCAACACTGGACATGCTTATTTTTCGAACAAATGGTCGGTTAAAACTAGAAGTGCTCATCAGGCGACTGAATTAAATGGTTTCTTCTGTGAAAAGCAACTATTTATTTAGCCGCCTGCTGAGGACTTCTGATTTTAACTGACTATTTGTCCAAAACATTATCATGTTCAGTGTCGCAACCATGTAAATTTGTTTATAAATTAATTCCCTGGACATAATATTCTGCACCACTTTTATAATTCTATACAAAGATTAAAATCAAAATATAATGATACTAAACTTTATCTCTAGAATCCTTATTCCAATTTTGATCAAAATTCATGAAATGATTTTGAGTTTAGAAAAAAATGTTCAATTTGAAGAGTCTTAAGAAATTAAAATCTTGGGAATCTTTAATGTAAATCTGAAATATTTAAATTTTCAAATGTGATGTTCTGCTCATATCATGGCTCCTAAAAAAACTGAACTTTTATTAACTGATTGTATAACATGGATTGTTAAAATTTCACAAAAAAAAAAGAAGATTTTGTCTTGTGTTTACAACAAAGTTCTGGTCGAAATATTTATTATTTCAAATTATTTATTTAATTCCATATTTTTTATTCCCCATGTTTCAAGTAGCAAACTTTGCGAAGTGATAGCAATCCGATTAAGCTAATTAGATGGCAATAAAATTCGAGAAAACTTAAGAGACTCCGGCATTGGCGGGTACGTCGATTAGGTTCAAGCTGCACTTTCTTCCGCTGCTGTAACAACGGCACCGACAACAGCGTCCAAGATGGTTCGTCTCATTAATACGCTTACTGCAACTGTAGTTTCATCCTGCTATCTGTTGAACGTGGTTCCAAGATTCATTGATTGATTTTCGACTTCGATCAGTGGTTGCTGTTGGGGCACTGGCAACAACACAGGCTGCGTCGATCGAAGCGCGAGGAGGGGTCGGGCAGTCTAGGCGTCTCTCGGAATGTCAGTTATGAGAATGACAAAAATGGAGAGGATAACAGAAAAAGAAACTCAATGGGAAGAAAAAAAGGGGAACAAATGAAACGAATATATATAAAAACAAAAAGAAATGTTTTCCTGTTATTTATTTTTTTTTTCCATGATGCGTTTATTTTTAGATGAGAATTTAAAAAAATACTTATCCGTTATCATTCAGTATATCTAGTTTTTCTATTCTTTTTTTTTTATTTTTTTGCTATTGATTTCTCTTTCTCTCTCTTTCTCTCTCTCACACACACACACACACATACACACACACACACACACACACACACACATATTAGTGGCCTGGCAAGGCCACAGAGGAGACAGCCAAGCAAAAAAAAAAACTAAGCAAAATTCATCCCAAAGCAGCAAAACTGAAGCTGGCCTGCCATGACACTACATATACACATGTACACAAATTTGGGCATATCTTATTAGTTTGAAAACAGAGGGTTTTTTTTGCCAATTCTGTTTTACCAATTGTTATAAAATATTAACCATAAAGCCTTCAAATTTTCATGTAGTTTCGTTTTTTGGCAATTTTATAAATTCCAAATCTCAGCGACTATTGATCGGAATTTAACAAATGAGGGCTCGTTGGAAACCTAAATTGTGTAATGCGCTATGTGACACTTGCCCTTAAGGTCGCACATTAAGGGGATCATCCATCACCAGAGATTATTTTTGGCATTTTTTTAACCTTTTAGAAATAAGCAACAAATCATTAGATTATTACAAACTAATGGTTTTGCGAAAAACCTTTTTGCTTACTTGATGTAATAGTAAGCGTAAACTTTGCCGTTTATGTTGCGCATTAAAAGGAACGTCCATTTTTTTTCTAATTTTTCTTCAATTTTATTAACATTTATATACTTCATTTCACAGTCTGAAAATGTTTCAATCATAGTCATTTGTTTTTCTAGTTTTGCATATGAATTATAAAATAACTAATATTTTTCCCAAAACATCTGGGCTTGATGGAGGAGAGACTGGCTAATATGATTTTAAATGATCTGAAATGAAAGCAAGGGGAGACTTGATTCCAAATTTCCATTATATTATTTTAAATTTATTTATATTATTATTTTTTTTTATATTTATATCATATGCATATCAATGATAAATATTCCTTAGATGTTATATCTCCCCTCTCTTTGGAAATAGGGTACAATTATGAATATCTCCAGTATCAAATAATCTTTATACAATGTGAAATTTACTTTATGTAAGGGAGGAGAGATATAACATACGAGAAATATTTACTTTTGATAAGTATCTGATATAAATATAAAAAAGAAAATAATATAAAGAAATTTAAAATAATATAATGGAAGTTTGGAATCAAGTCTCCCCTTGCTTTTATTTCAGATCATTTGAAATCATATTAGCGAGTTTTAGTTTCCCCTCCATCAAGACCAGAGTTTTTATATTAATTTTATGTGAGTAAATGAAGTAATTATATATATACATATATATATATATATATATATATATATATATATATATATATATATAACTACTTCATTTACTCACATAAAATTAATATACGAAAGTATAAATTAATGCGTAAACTTTTAGTATTTTCTTCAAAAGTGCTCAATACGTAGGTAGAGCTAGTTAGTAAGTTATAAAATATATATGCCGATTAAGCTACACTGAATATTCCGCGTTTCATCCACTCTAGGACTTTCAGGCTTATATATATATAAGTGAAATTGTCTGCGTGTGCATGTGTGTAGATTTCCCTACCAAACTACTCTGTCAATTTTAAGTCTATCGACTCGAGATTTGACATAAGGGGTATTGAGATTTGGAAAAATCTTTTTAATTGGTTTCCAGCCAGAAATTTGGCTGTCAAGGGGTCAAAGTTCAACGATTTGACCTTTGGATAAAAATATTCAAAAGTAGGAACTAATGAACTCAACCAGGTTGTTAGATAGTGCTCGTTAACAAGAGAAAAATATTTCTTATATTTATAAGAAGGTCAACAGTTTATTTATTTATTTATTTTTTTATTTATTTTATTTTTATTTTTAAATACATTATTATTTGGTATCAACGTTGGTTCACTGTTTCCAAACTTACAAAACGATCTGTACAATTCTGACTTTCTTGATTTGAGAATGATCTTATGGGCAGAAGACCTTTTCAGCAATGACAAAAATCTTTCTGATTCTCTCTCTTCTGACCTTGTGATGCAATGGGGAAAAAGGTGGCTGGTTAATTTTAATGCATCTAAAAATAAGCTTCTCTCTTTCAATCATAATCTTTATGAACCCATATCTGTCCCCAATAGAAATGAATGGTTTTCATCTTGGGGAAGCACCATGTTATGACAAGCTTCTTGGACTGACCTTCACTCCTGATCTGAAAAGGAACACATACATCAAATCTATTGCCAAGATCGCTGGTTAAATGATTGGATCATTCTACCGCTCCAATAGGTATCTCACTGCAGATGCAATCCCCTATCTGTATAAGAGCCAAGTATGACCTAAAATGGAGTAATGTTGCCACATCTGAATAGGAGCTCCTCGCGCACCCTATCTTGCCTTGATAGAGTTCAAAATCAGCTTCGTAGATGATGCCCTTTTCCATTCCCTGCAACCTGTTTCCCACAGAAGAGACGTTGTGAGCCTGTCTCTGCTACATCATTCTTTTCATGGCAGGTGCTCGCCTAAGCTCCAATCTATGGTTTCTTCTTGCCAAAATTTCACAAAAAACATTAGACTAGCTACAACCACTATCAATGGTTTCCCTCACCTTCTATGTGTACCTAAATTTAAATCCAGATTCTATGAACAAAGCTTCTTTTCTAGCACTGCCCACCTGTGAAACACTGTTCCACTGGCCCACTTCCTGGTCAATTACAGTATTCTAGCCTTCAAGTTTGATGTAAATAAGTTCTTCCCAATTCTTCCCAATCTGCATTATTAATGACTACTACACTATTATCGCTTTACATTCAATGACCATTATCCTCGAGTGGTCTTCGGGCCTTGATAAGTGGTAATCTCCTTGTAAAAAAAGTCGAGAATGGAACAATTAACAGCTTAAATGATTTAGCATGCATGAGCAGTGAACTGGAACTTTCGAGTGAGATATTAAACATTCCTGCTATCATCAACAAGTTCCCACACGCCAAATCTAAACATTGTCACTTAACTTTTACATTAAATTAGCAAGGTAATCTGTTGTTGCCCTGGATTGAATGAGAAACACTGTATCCATTTACATCCAACCTATAGCACAAAGCCTTTTTCCTTCTCATTTTATATGAAATCTAATATATAAAAGGCTATATGTCTGTTTGTCTGTCTGTCTTCATATTTTCAAACTCTATCTCTTCCGAAACTAAAAGTCGCAAAGTGGTGCTAGGGACCTCAAATTATTGGATTTTTTATGGGCCGTTCTTTTATGGGTCTTTAGCCGGTAAAAATGGTTTTACAGGGGTCAAAAAGAGGTAAAGATTGAAAAAATCGTTATAGATTTTGTACATTCATCTTAAGTTCATTTTTAATTAGTTCATATGCGTGTAACGTTGGTACAGTGGTAACGTCACCAGCTTTGAATGCTAGTTTTGTTTTTGGTTTCGATTCTAGCTAATGGCACCCAAATATTTTTTTTAACTTTTGAAATCATGACTCTATAATAATATATACAAAATCTGTACAAATTAAAATATCATATTTAAGCATATTTTACAACTGGGCTAGGAAAGAATAGAAGGAGATGGACGGGTATTGATATGGGTGGATAGGTTGGATGAGAGATGGCAGTGGTAGGAGTAGCATTGATGATATGAGAAGGATGAGGAGGAGGAGTGCTAATATTGGCCAAGAGCTGGGGTGGGGGCGAGCTAATAATACGTTTTTCCTCCTTTTCTTCTACTAATGAATCACCACTTATTAAGACAAAAAGCCACTTGAGGATAATGGCTAACAAAATAGAATGATTGTCAATTGAAAAAACGAACAAAATTCTGTGGGGTGTTAAAAATGGACTATGTTGATTACTTATGGGGGACGGTTTATGACATTGGATTTGAAGATGACTATATTGTATCCTACAGGGAAGCAGTCCTGCAGTAATGCATTCTACAGAAGGAAGCAAAGGCTTCAAGACTTGGTCTGTGCAGAAAAACGACTTACAGAAACTGGAGGTATTTGACTATCACTTCCTACACTGCATTCTTCATATCTACTGGCAAGTTTATCTCAAACACCAAAGTGACTTCATCCATGACGTCATCGATCTAACACCACCACCAATTTTGGAAGAAACATTATTGTGGCCAACTCCAAACTTGGTTCAGGACAATTAAGCAAGATGCTGAACTGATTCTGGGCTCTCACAATGAGCATGCACGGATGTGTTTAAGAATGGTGTGCCAATGCACACCACGGCAAAAATGAGTTCATTCAAGGGCTATAAAAAGCCGACATCAGAGTCGTTCAAGGAGTGGCTGCCGAGGTTGCTCTGGTACCGTGTCATTTCAACAGAGTTGTTCAGGATCATGTCAGATCATTTTGAAGGAGGTGTCCGAGATCGTGTCGACAGAGTTGTTCAGGATCGTTTCAACGGAATTGTTCCGGATCATGCTAGATCGTGTGAACGGAATTGTCTGGGACCATACCAAGTCGTGCCCACAGAATTGTTTGGTGCTGTGTCAGGTCTTATTGACGGTATTTTCCATGTTGTATAGATGGAAGCATTCGGTTTATGTTTATCGTCCAGTTCACTTGACGGTTGTCGCAGTCATACTGTGTGCGATAACCTTTTTTTTTTCCATCTCTCTTCCCACAAGAAACCACATTGGGGTTTATCATTGGCTAAAACCCAAATATAAAGTTTCACATGGGTTCGAATAACCTATACACTAAGTTTCATGTCTGTAGACCAAAAACTGACAGAGGAGTTTGGTAGGCAAAATTTTTTAAACAAATATATATACGTATACATAAATATATATGGAAAGATGTTTGTGCTTACTATAACCTTTTTACGCAAATATAACTCATGTAGAATATCTGCATGAATATAATTACACGTAATAGTTAACTAAAGATGATCATCCCATGAGAAAACAAAAAAAAAAAAACTAATAGGGAATTAATTAAAATAGATGTTTAAAAGAATATGCAAATTAGCTAGATTTTTTGCAGATGAATGCGATTCCACGACCCATGTATAACAAAGTTGTATTTTCTTTTTAAATAAATAGAAAAAAAGGTCTTTGACCTTTGGGTCGGGATCAACGTGTAGTAACTGCTCTGATGCTACACTTAAGTTAATTTGTACTTGGTCAATAGAGGGAAACCCTCTCTCCTGAGAAAAATTATTATTTTTGACAACTGTCAGAGTGCCCCTTTTTGCCTTTTTTTTTTTTTTTTTTTGGAGCAACGACCTTGTGTCACATTTTGCTTTCGTGGAGAAACAAATAAATACCCATTGAAAAAAGGGTTTTAATACGAATATCAATACACAAAAAAGACACAAATTTGTAGGAGAATAGATAAATTACTTGTCATTCGACTGAAGGTTTACATTCTATAGTTATGACATTTTCTTTAATTAAAACGGACATCTATTTGCGAAGTTATATTCGATTTGGTAACAATTCATTTCGAAATGAATAAAGTTTAAATTTTATACATTCGCAACATTTTACAGTACCTTTTTTATTCTTTTTTTTATTTTTTTATTTTTAGGGGTGGTTGGGCGATCTCTTTTTTCTTTTTAGATGGGTAAGGAAGGTGACAGATGATGTCGGTACAAGTACGTTATCAAACAGATACAGTAAAAGTACATTTCGATTTGACTCTGTCTACCTTGATATGATGCATACAATGCAATGTTATTTTCTTGTAATAAACAACATGTAAATGTTACTTTTATACCTATTTGCACATAAACTGACCTACTTAAAGAGAGAGGGAGATAGATATCTAAAGATAGATTGATAAATAGATAGATAGATAGATAGATAGATAGATAGATAGATAGATAGATAGAGAAAAAAGTGTGAGTGAAAGAAAGAGAAAAAGAAAGTGAGAGAGGGAGAGAGAGAGAGAGAGAGAGAGAGAGAGAGAGTGTGTGTGTGTGTGTTGTGTGTGTTGTGTGTGTGTGTGTGTGTGTGTGTGCGTGCGTGCGTGTGTAAAAAAACAGCAAACAAAACAGCAACGAAACGAAATGACCCATTTTTAAAATAACAGGTTTTGTAACGAATCTAAGAACATTTTTAGACAAAAGTAAAATGTTCCTATTTACTTGCCTCCCTACGAGGGCAGTGTTAGACACAATGCCGTTTTTTTTTTTTTTTTTTTTTTGTTTTTTACTTGCCTCCCCACGAAGGCAAAGTTAGACGCAAGGTCGGTTTTTAATGTGGGGAAAAATCCAGCTCCCCCAAAAGGGGCACTCTGGATAGTAGCAAAAATAAAAATTGTCTCAGTCGTGAAAAATTTCTCCTCCATCGACCGAGGACAGAACGCTAAAACCATGCTCTTCCGTCCCAAATGGGGTGGAGTTGCTGAGGCTTCAATCCAGCTGAATATTAAAATAAGTTCTCTTAAAATCAGAACAGATACTACACTGATCTTGTCCTGAAGGCCAAGAATGTTATTCACGTTAAAACAAATACAAATTTTCGGTTTACACTTATACATTTGTACGTACTTTTAATATTCCTTATTTCTTACCATATTATCATATTTCTTCATTCACATTTCAGATCTAAATATTATAAAGCCAGTTTTTGGCCCCCCTATCCAGAGTGCCCCTTTTTGGGGACCTGTAAATTCACCCTTGTAAATTCGTCCATCCGTCTGTCCGCTCTTTTCTCAATAACTACACCTTGGAATTTTTTGAAATTTTGCACAAACATTAAACATGATATGAGTAAAAGAGTAATAGAACGGATTTTCTGGGTAAACTCCGCCCCCCTCCTCTAACGGTGCCTTTCGGGTTAAAATGGCTAAAATTGACACTTTTGTGCTTCTTAAAAAAAATTAATGCCTTGGATTTTTATAAAACTTTTTGAAAAGTTGTAACTAACTCATTTCTATATAATTTTGTTTGTCTATACTTCGTGATAACTCTTGGGTGTGCCCCAGGGTCTCTTTTTAGGGCTAATAAAAACACTCCATTTTTGGGACTATTTTATCATATTTGTCTAAAGTTTTCTGTGTATGTTTATTTAGCAGTTTTGCATGGTGTTGAACTCAAATTGAAATATGTTAAGGCCTTGGGGAGTTTTAGCGAAAAATGGTGAGGGGAGCAAATGATGGACTTAGTCATTTCTTTTTTTTTTTTTTTTTTTGCATGGTTCAGAACTCAAATTTACATATGTTAAGGCCTAAAACTACACCGTTTGTTCATTTTCACCAGGATTTGATGTCCCCTGGGGTTAAATGGGGGGAGGGGGCGAATGCTGAACTTAGTCATCTTTTTATGCCTCGTTCACTGTGCATTCACGGGGGACCATGCATGCTTCACTTGTTTTCTATATTTACACTTTGTATCATTCTGGCTCTTCTCCTTTTCTAATGAGAAGCGTTTAGCTTCGAAATGCTTTGACCTAAAGCGGTTTCTTATATATATATATATATATATATATATATATATATATATATATATATATATATGCCCGTAAGATATTATCATGCATGTTAGATATTATGCACGTTAGATATCAAAGCTTTACAGAGCTCTACAAAAGGGAGTGTACTGCAAGAGTGTACTCCTTTTTAAGAGAACTTCTTTTAATATTCAGCTGGATTGAAGCCTCAGCAAACTCCACTCCATTTGGGGCTGAAGAACATGGTTTTAGCGTTCTAGTCCCATTGATTCGACATTATTTCTTTTTTTTTTTTCATAATAGAAAAGAAAGTTTGTGTTATTCAAAATTTTTATTATAACTACAGTAAATGTATATATATGAGCGCAAACATAGAAAAAAGAGAGAGAAGGAAGCGACAAAAGATGGAGCTAAAGAGAAAGGAAGGAGGGGAAGGTAGAGAGATGGAGGGAGGCAAGACAAGGAGCTAGATAGAGATGGAAGACGGTGGAGATAGAAGGAGTGAGAAGCCAGAGAGAGAATGAGGAGGCAAGAAAGGATCTAGAGAGAGAGAGGGGAAGATAGACAGAGGGGCGAGGAAAGAGAGGGATCTAGAGAGAGAGGAGAAAAGAGGAGATAGAGAGAGGGTGGAAGGGGGAGATAGAGAAAGGGTGGGGGTAAGAGCGGAATCTAAGAGAGAGAGAGGGAGCTAGGTAGAGGGGAAGGGGGAGATAGAGAGAGAAAAAGCTGGAAAGAAGAGGAAATCGAAAAAAAGAGAGAGGATAGGGGAAGATAGAAAGAGCGAGAAGAAGGGGAAGATAGAAAGAGAGAAAAAGAAGAGCAGCAAGAGATGGGACTAGAAAGGCATGCAGGTAGATTTAACCATAAACATAATACAGGAAAACTGAAAACTTTAAACTTCTATGAATCTCAGATTTGGGTTAGGATCATAAGGAACTCAGTAAAAAGCCTTTGAAGCCATTTTCTTAAAGATTTGGACTTATTTATGACAGGCATTATTTATTGCTGAATGAATATTCTATACTGATGAGCGGATCATAATAAATGAACATAGGCTATCAGCTTTTTGTATTCTTAGGCCTCCAGTACTTTCCGCAAAATTCTGGTGGTTTCCAACAAGTAAGTCTTCTGAAGCACTCCACCATTGCAATGAATCACAGTTTTTTCAATCCACTTGTCAAGGCTCCAATGACAATAGGTGCAACTTCTATCTTCTTCAACTTCCACAATCTTTTTTATCTCCCTTTTCAAGTCTTCGTTCTTTTCGACCTTCTCCTTTTCTTTTTCCTCCACATTCACATCAGCTGGTACTGCTATGTCATTGATGATTGCCTTGTGTTCCTTTTTTTCAATAAAAACTAAATCTGGTCTCCTTGCTTGAATCACATTACCACATTGGATATTCATATCCCAGAACTTCACATTAGCACTCTCCACCACTCTTCCTGAAACTCGCGCTCATGCCATTTTTCACTGCATTCCAACCCTCTTTTTTTCTTACATGTATTCCTATCAACCTTTCTCTCAGCAATGTCATGACGTCTCTTGTACTCCTTTTAAGCTAACTTCCCACAACTACCGATTATATAGTGCACATTCTCACTTTTCTGTTCACATAATCAACACGGGGAATTTTCAGCCGTTTTATCAATGTGATAGTTCACATAATGCGGGCCACATATTAGGGATTCTATCTTAACCTTCAAGTCACATATTGTCAACCAGGGTTTTTTTTCCATATTCCCTGACTCTGGTGGATCTCTAATGAATTCACGATCCATTTCTTGCTTTAAATTTTTGCTCTCTACTAGTTTGCTCCCTTGCAGGTTTTCAAATTTTAGCATAACTTTTTATTCGATTTTCCTTACAGACTAGTTTCTCCTACTTTTACGCATCATTCTAGATCTATTAGTCCTCGTCCTCCCTCTTTTCTTTTTGCATATAACCTATCGACACAGGTCATCACACAGGTCATCATCAGATTGCTCACTGACAAGAACTCATTGTGTTCTATGGAATTTGGATGACAATTCTCTCCAAATTTCCAGTACTCACCAACTCTGTCAGCAACCCTTGCTAATAAATTTGCATCATTGCAGCAACTGCTTCCCATGGACTTCTCGTTGGCAATGACCATTGGTTATCACTGAAATTTGGGTGGTAATAAGCCTTCCCAATATTCCAGTCCTCTTTGCACTCATTCAGTGGAGGTCTGACTAGTGCTTTTTCTCCTTGTTTTTTTTCCATCCTTCTCTATCCTTCTTGACTATTTGGTGTGGTGCATGTTGATGCTGGCACTACATTTTTTTAAGGAGAGGGAGTAAACTTACAATTATACAGTTTCAGTTCTCTTGGTTCCATATGGTATTTTTCTGTTTGTTTTTTGTTTGTTTTTTTTTTTTTTGTTTTACTTCTGTTGTAGTTTTTATATGGCAGGTTGGTGTTTTTAACTCATGTATATATAGTCTCCACATTCAATGGTTTTTCCCTAAGATTTTAGCTGCTTTTCATTTCCCCATCATCCCTTTGATTCCAATTTCTCCCATTCTTTTTTAAAAGTTTTTCGGGATTTTTCCTAGTGCTCCTACTATTATTAGTGTTATCTTGACTTTCTTTACCTTCTATATTCCTTTCAGCTCCCTGGCCAGTTCCATGTATTTGCTTTGCTTCTCTGTCTCCTTGATATTCACCCCAAAATATACAATCTGGCAAGATTTTCTTTTTAACTTTTATTAAATCTGTTCTCCTTGCTTGGATGAGTTAGAATGAAAAGAAATGATCGTGACTAACTCAACAGAGTTGACATTACTTTAATTTCAAAGTAAATAAACGCTTTAAAATAAGTTAAAACACACGCAAAAAAAAATGTTATGTTGCCTTTGACTACATTTATTTGATTTATATTTATTTATTTTTTCCAATTATTTTTTTCTTTTTGTTTTGTTGGCTATGGTAAAAAGTGCCACCAAATAAATCTTTGATAGTAAAGAAATAATAATTAAAGAATTGCATGTCGACAATAATTTATTGTGTGTTCATTGCATGAACCATGTAAGTTGTCCAAAATAATGTTTTTATAAGGTTTTTAAGGTCTGAAGGGTATGTGACTAAAAATGCAGCAAAGACATAATTTTGCAGACTTTTTAGTTACAATACAAAACAATATTGTAATGACTACCTTTGGAAAAGTAATAAATGACCAACTGAGAAAATTGGATATTTGGAACTTGGAAAATTATATATATATATATATATAATGTATGTATATGTAACTGGTTTTAATCTCACGACCAGTTGTAATTGCCACTTCCTGCACTGATGATTGTGATGATTGCGAAAGCATAAAACATTAGTGTCTGTATAAATATAATTATTAATATTTATAATTATAAGCCACTTTAAGATTATTAAAGTTGAACCTTGTCTGGAAAATAAAAAAACGAAAAAGCAATCAACTAGTGATATGTAAAGTCCACAACTTCTGTTCGTTAGAACACTCTTGATTGCTTTACTGTTGTGCCCTCATTTGGCATTTAAAGATGTTTAATTTCCTTTAATTCTCGTGTTAATTGATACTAGCCCGGAGGGAATGTCCTAGCAAGTGAAGTCAAAGGTGAGTTTAGCTGGGTTTGAATCTCCCAACCAGTAGTCATAGTGTTTGTAGGTAAAAATATAATTAATATTTAATATATATATATATATATATATATATATATATAGGAAGGTTTGAAAATATATATGGCAAATAAGCTACACAGAATTTTCCGTACGTGTAGCTTAATTGCCATATATATTCTCCAAATTTACTACCTAACTACTTATATATCGAGCACTGTCAAAGTAAATACTGGAAATATTTACATAAAATGTTATGTAAATACGTAAAATTATATATATATATATATATATATATATATATATATATACTAGCTGGACGTCCGGCATAGCCCGATCGTACAAAACGCTTAAACATGATATTTTAATTCATGCAGATTGCATATGTATTATTATAGAATCAATCCTTTATTGATTATCATATATTACAAGGAATAACTTGCCTGGTGGACTAATTCGCAAAAGAAAAATAATTATAATGATAATGTCGTTCAGCAAATTCTGTCTGTGTTTGTTTACAATATCACGTCAGCTTGATGATCTTAAAAATAGTCTTATTCCTCTTATAGATAAAAAGAATTTTTACTGGGGAATATTTCACATTACAACAGCCAAGGTTACACAGGTGTAACATAAAATATTCCCTTGTAAAAATTCTTTTATATCTGTGAAGCAAAAAAAACTATTTTTTAGATCGGATTTTTTCGGTTTTCAATACTTATTGGATGAATTTCTGTACAAAACATATCTAAGAACACTGCCAGACTTTTAAATTAGCCTTGTGTGAAATTTGAAAAAGATAGGCTCAGCTGTTTCGGAACCTATAAGGACGAACTCACACACACACACGCAGTAATATATTTATATATATATATATATATATATATATATATATATATATATATATATATAGTAGCGGAGGGGGGGGGGCTTTGCCTGGTCGTAAAATATGCTTAAATATGATATTTTAATTTGTCCAGATTTTGTATATATTATAGAATCGTGATTTCAAAAGTAAAACAAAAAAGAAATTGGGTGCCATCAGCTAGAATCAAAACTGAAAGCCAACCTGTAGCATTCAAAGCTGGTGACGTTACCACTGCACCAATGTGGCACGCATATGAACTGATCAAAAATTAAAAATACACTAAGATGAATGTATAAAATGTTTAACGATATTTTTTTTTTCAATTTTGACCAATTTTTTACACTAAGAACTATTTTAACCGGCTAAAGACCCATAAAAGAATGGTCTATAAAAAATCCAACCATTTGAGGCCCCTTAGCGCCGCACTGCGACTTTTAGTTTCGGAAGAGGAAGAGATAGTTTGAAAATATGGAGACAGACAGACAAACATATAGCCTTTTATACATTAGATGAGAAAGAGAGAGACAGAGAGACAGAGGGAGAAGAGTCTTTATTGTTTCCAATGTATATATTCATTTTATTATCGATGAGATCAACAAATATTTCATCAGCATAATCAGTCATGGCAGTTTTTCCCCTTCCATCACTGATAAGAGGCAGCTTCCTGCAATTGTCTAGAATTCACAACGAGTAACACATAGGGATATTTATAGAGATGATGGTACTATGTCAAAACGTATCAAGCAGAACTCTAGTTAATAAATATTACAGAGAGGATGGTCGTTTTTGTAAAAATTTCTTGAAAACATTTTTAGCACAAAAGAAATTCCCGTGGGGTAATTCTGGTGCGCAGTAATAGTGGCATAGGTAAAAATGTCTGTAAGTAGAACCTTCCAAATTTCTTTAATCATACCCTCATATTATATAAAAAATATTGCAACATGTAATAAATATTTGAACTGTGTGGCAGATATTGCTAGTTGTTGGTTGTGTAAATAAAAGACAAGCACACAATTATTTTAGAAATTGCAGTGAGGGATCGGTTCCTCGTAAAAATTTCATGCAAAATGATCCCTCATTTTCCAACCAGATATCATTTGAACGTCATGTAATCGTTTTAATTTAATATTATATGTAAAAATGTTCTTTCTTTTGTTTTATTTGAGAGTGGGGGTGTCACCCATACTTAGGGGTGGGGTTAAGAGACGTTTTATTTGTTGTTTTGTTTTTTTTGGTGGGGACGGGTGGACTGTTGTCACCCAGAATTAAAATTAGTGGTTTAATAGTAGGGTCAAGGGAGAGTTTATTTGGAGGAGACAGTGCCACCTGAGTAACTGACAGGGTTGGGCCATTTTTTAGCCGTGCCATCTATAAATATAAAAGCGAAAATGTGTGTATGTATGTATGTATGTTCGCTTTTTGTGTATGTCCGAGAAAGGCTTTTTTCCAAGAAGCGATCGGTCGACTCACTTCTTCTTAAAACTTTTTATATCACGTCTAAATGATAATGTCTACGAGTTAACAATGGGGGTCGCCTGCCTATTTAATTTGCTCGAATTTGAAAAGATAAATATTCAACATTTTTCGATCGTCACATGTGCATTAAGCTTTTTTTGTATAATAAAAGTGAAACTAATTCTGGCGGCATTTTTCCGGAAACGTCCAAAAGCAATCAGCTTTGATCAATGTGGAGTTTCTCCTTACATCAGAAAATTGCTATTCAGTTTGAACAATCCCCTTTTTATGGAGAGCTGGTTTTTCCCACAACATCTTGGGGAAACAAAAAAAAGAAAAAAAAATCCTGCCCCCGCAGTAAATAAAATACTGCCCTGCAGTCAAAGTTGACCTCATTAAGTACGGGCACCTGCCAAGTTTAAATACTTAAATAAATTTAAACATGTTTCTGTTACTATTTCTTGGTGGCCCAGTGGTTAACGTTGCATGGTTTTTTTCACACTTTAATTTCCAACTTCGACTCAAGGGTTCGGGTTCGATCCTTCATACTTACCTATCAAAACTTTCTTTTTATTTTAACCCCCCCCCTCCGACACAAACACCCGGGTGTTTTGATTTACCTAAAGCCACACACACCTCCAAACACCCAGGCAATATCCCCCTCCCCGCTAGTTACAAATAAATTCAGATAATTCCATATCCAATCATTCAGACCATGTCACACTTATTTCGTAATTTTCTTTTTTTTTTTTTAAATTTCAACCAATGGTAAGTGTTATTGAAGCAAGACATCTTTTTTAAAATTTAAAGTTCAGAAAAAAATACCAATTTTAAAGATGCGATTCGAAGAAATAAAAATATAATGCAACATTACAAAAAAAAATCTTTTTTCTCCATTAAAATTTAATTCAAACAACTGAAAGCTATGAAAATTTTCACAGATTATTTTTTTTTTTGGGGGGGGGGGGTACTATCCAAAAAACATATATTTAAAAAGTAAACCTAGAAATTAACGGTTTTTCAGCTATGCAGCAATTTGTGTAAATTTTGGAATGTCAGAAATATCTTAAGAAAAATACTATGGCACTATACGGACATAAAGATTTTTTTTTAAAGTTGGTCCTCTACTCCAATCGTGAATGGAATAGGACAGTATTATTTTCTCATTGTTATTCCTCCTTCTTCATCACCATCTTCATCACAATCATCATTATCAGAGGAGGTGACGGTGGCTAAGTGGTTAATAAGAAAGACTGACAATCTAGCTAGACAGATATCAGGGAAACGAACACCAACAATAATCATCTGATCGTTTTGAAATGAATGAATGATGTTTCATAACAACAACAGCAGCAGCAGCAAGGAAATGACGGTGGCTAATTGGTTAATGACATGGACTGACAAACTGGGTGTAGCCAAGTTCGAATCCAGTTTGTTCCACAGAAATACTTTCAATTCATTGTCAACCATAACGTGGTTCCTCCTGTAAGTACTCGATGCCTTTCTAGAAATAATTCTAACTAGAAAGATACAGGAGAAATGAATACCAACAATAATCATCTGATTTATTCAAAATAAATGATGCTCCAAAAAAAAAATCATCATCATCATCATTGACCTAACGTCAGTTTTCATGCTCGCAAGTGTTGACCAGATTTTAGAAACTGATATCCAAACTAACCTATCTCTGGCCAGGTCTTTATTTATCCTACCTTATCTCAAGTCCATCCTTATTACTTCATCCCATGTTATCCTTGTCAACTGACCCTGCTACCTCAACTGTTCTACATGCACCAAAACAAATACTCTCATCCATTCTTTCATCATCATTGTTTAGCATATGTTTTACATACAGACATGTGTTGGACGGCTTTTAGAAATTGATTTCCACATTAACCTAATTCAGGCCAGTTCATTATTTACCCCTCTTTCTCTCAAATTCATTCTTATGAATTTCTCCCATGTTTTCTTTGGACTTCCCCAACTAATTGACCCATTCAACTTCCACTATTTTACATCTATTAACCGAAAAACTCTCATTCGGTCCATCATCATCATCATTAGTTTAACATCTGATTTACATGCTGGCATGTATTGGATGGTTTACAAAAATTGAATTCAAAACTAACTCGTATCCAAACAGGTCTTTGTCTCTCTTTATCTCAAGTCCCTCTATCACTTTGTCCCATCTTGTTCTTGGCCAACTGACCCTGCTACCTCAACTGTTCTACATGTATCAACACAAATCCATTATATCATCATCATCATCATCATCATCATCATCATCAGTTAAACGTCTTTTTTTCATACTGGCATGTGTTGACCAGCTTTTAAAATTGACATCCAAACTAACTTATTGGACAAGACTAATTTATCCTCGTTTTTTTTTTAAATCCATCCACATCGTTTCCTTCTATATTTTCTTGCTCTTCTCCTGACAAGCGACCCTGTTAAATAAATGAATGACTGATGCTCAACAACAAAAATCATCATCATCACCACAACAACCACCATCATCATTATCATCATAACCACTACATCATTATCACCATTATCACCACAACCATCATCATTACCATCATCATCACTATCATTATCATCATCATCATCACTACCACCATAATCTTATTCATCATCATATCATCATCATCACCACAACTATCACCATCATCATCAGCAGCAGCT
Organism: Euprymna scolopes; assembly: GCF_053919585.1. Taxonomy (NCBI): domain Eukaryota; kingdom Metazoa; phylum Mollusca; class Cephalopoda; order Sepiida; family Sepiolidae; genus Euprymna; species Euprymna scolopes. Next base: position 6,021,144 of record NC_136512.1, on the reverse strand, counting down.
TAACGTCTGTTTTACATGCTAGCATCCATTTATACAGCTTTGAGAAATTTACTTTCAAACTAATCTATCTCTGACCCAGTCTTTCTTTATCCCTCTTTCTCTCAATTCCATTTTTATTACTTCCTGTGCGCCTGCTACTACCAAAATAATTCATTTTATTGACAACTTGTTACGGCGACAAAAGATAAAAAACTGGTAGGATGCAAAATGTTTAGGAAATCTTAAAACATTTCAGGTGGAGACATGTTGTTTTGTTTGCAAGGAGCATTTGATCAGACATGTTCATTTCAGCCGGTACCATAAGCGTTTACATGTGACACTGTGTATAAATAGGAGATGGGAGAACCCTTATCGCCGAGTGGCTTCTGGGCCTTGATAAGTGGTGACCTCCATGTAAAAAAAAAAAAAAATAGGATAAGTATTGTAGATGTGCGTGCATATTAGCGTGCCTGCTTTGTTAGAGAATGCACGTAAACTAAACTCTCACCAAAATACAACATTCACTCTACAAGGTTGATTCTATTTAAAATAATTCCCAATTTGTTTTTAAAATATTTTATTCACAAAAAGTTTGCAAAACATTCACTGCTGGCAATGCAATAACGTTTAAAATATGGACAAAATAATGGAAATTGTTAGGTTAGTTAAGACCCTCCTAAAACTCTGCTAGGTATAGACCACCCACTGTTTTCCATATAATCCAAAAACAAGCAGGTCGGTCTTTAAATAGGAGTGGGAGCTCTTTCATCGTATTGGTCCAGGACCTATGGCTCTAAAATGCCTGGGTGTAGTGTTGCTTCTGAAAGTAATTAGAAAATAGAAAGAAAGAACAAGGTGTTTGGGTTTTTATAGTAAATGCAAAAGTTCAACTGTGAATTTTTCTTCCATCATGATTGGTTGAAAGAAACATCTGATTTGAGCTTTTGTTCGATCATGAGTCGATATGTAAAAAGCAACATTTGGTGTCACTGTTGCTCAAAAAAAAAAAAAAAGAAAAAAAAAATGTATCTTTATTTTATTATTTTTTTTTTTCAATTTTTTCTGTTTTTTTAAACAAATTATTGTTTTTTAATAAGATTTTCAAAGTGAAATTTTATTATTACCATATCGTTTAGTCATTAAATTATTAATTGAATAGAATTTCATAAACGTATAGTTTTGTTAAGGTAAGGATTTTTAATCTATTTATAAAACAGTGTTCTGTAAATAACATCCAAAATTTTCGATCTTTCGATCATTTGTTATGAATTTTTTTAACTGACTTTCTATTCAATTGTTTAAACACTTCCAAATCCGTTTCAAATATAGAACTATTGAATTCATTCCTTTATCCTTTGTGAGAAATTCCATAACAACGCCATTTTGTTTGCCAGCCTAACATGATTTGTTAGACGGTCTTTGATTGGTTCAATTTGAATGCGTCAGTTTGGCGCTAATTTTGTATACATGTGCGTTTATTTTTTAGTCTGACAATGAACATGGAACAGTAAAAGACTCACACAGCGGTGCTCTGTTATAGAGTGCCCGGATTTTATCTTCATTGGACACCATGCAGTGGGTGGACGAAGGACATTTCTCTAAATACAGAGACAACATAATTGCTGAACTTATTTTAACCCAATGAGGATATTCTACAATGTTCGGCTTGATATATTTGATTATAGGAAATTATTCCTATTTCTTCCAGAGACCACGAGGTCCTAAAATATGCCATATTGGGCGACAACATTCACGCCGTGTTCACCATATACAACATGGACATCCTTCCAAGGAAACCCCGAACTAACATTCCCACAGAGGAATCATAACTAACGGCTCCATTGCAATGGATAGCAAATTCAGCCACTGTTTTTGCAAGGACTTACTGTGAACCAAAGAACTTTCATTTACTGATACATCTTGAATAAAATTTGAGTTTTAAAGGTATGGCTTTGTTTGTGGAATTTCATTTGATTTCTGCAGGGAGGAAATTGGGTGTGTAGGGAAGAAATTTTTTACACTTTTTTATTTCTTTTTGAAATTTAATTTAGTACAAGATCCTCATAATACTAAAAAGTTTATTGTGACATTTTGTGTCATTTGTGTGCCATTTTTATTGCGTACCAAACCTTTTATTTGATCCATGATGGTAGCTTGTTCTTATTCCGATAGTCATTACTTGTAAATAAATGATGATGACGATGATGACGAAGCTGATGATGACGACCACGATTATGATGATGACAACAATGACAATGATGATGATGACGGTAATGAGGATGATGATGATGATGATGATGATGATGATGACGATGATTATGATGACGATGACGATAACGATAATGACGATGATTATGATGATGATGACGACGATGAGTAGTAGTAGTAGTAGTTTCTCTTCTCAATTCCATTCTTATCATTTCCTCCCGGGAATTAAATAAAGGGATCAGTTAGAAAATCTGAATAGATTCCCAAGTTTGACATAAAGATGCACCTGAAAAAGATTGGAGGTTACATCTTCTGAAACGTTGTGAAAAATAACATCCAAGATGAGAATAAAAGTATCGCTAATAATCCAAGTAATAAAGAATTATCAACCCTCATCTAAAAAATAAAAATCCATTTCCAATCTTGAAAGCGGAGGTAATGGCGGGAATATTAGAATCTTTTTTTTTTTTTTGTGAGTGTGAGGGGGGACATGATTTTGCTAAAGATTCTCATCTTACAATAATTCTAAAAAGTTTGTCAAATAAAAAAAAAATTATGTCTACATTTTTTTTTATTGGAAGTCACCACTTATCAAGACTCAGAAGCCACCCGAGGATGAGGGTTAATGAATGTAAGTTGGTAGTGTAGAAATCGTTAATGGCCTAAATTTAAAAATAAAAAATTCAACTAAAATCTTATGTTGAGAAAAGTCCATTTTTGTGCCATTTTTTTTTCTATTTATTCACTTGTGCAGTTTTTACCTGTGTCATTGTTATTGTGCACCAAACCTTTTATTTGATCCATAAGGGTAGATTGTTCTCATTCTGTCAGTCATGACTCAGAAAGAAATTATTATTATTATTATTATTATTATTAGTTCACAAGGAGCTTTCACACTGGTCATCAAAGATCTCTTCTTGAAAACAACCTGTGGTGTTCCCTTGAAGCTGAGTGACAACAAGTCTCCCCAGATTTCCAATACTCTCCACCTCTTTCGATAACATTTGCAAATGAATTTGCGTTATCGAAACAACCGCTTACCAGTGATTTCTCAACTATTTGGTATCACTCTTGGGTGGGGGGGCAATGGTAGGAGATGGAGGAGGGGATAGAGAACCTATAGATATCCGACTTCAATGTTCTTGGCTCCATGTAACGCTTCTTCATGTTTTGCCTCTGCAGCAGTTTGTCCAGCCCACGCATGTGGTTCATGCCTATTAGTCTCTGCATTTAAGGGTTTTTCTTAATATTTCAGCTGTTTTCATTATTGTTATTCGTTATATCTTTCCAGCCATTCCTCTGATTCCAATTTCTCCCATTCTTTTTTCAAAGTTTTTTGGAATTGTTCCTAGTCCTCCTACTATTATAGGCATTATTTTGATTTTCTTCATCTTCCATAACCCTTCAGCTCTCTGGCTAGCTCTGTTTTTGCTTAGTTTCTCCTTTTCTTTGGTATTAACCCTACGGTCAGCTGGTACAGAAAAGTCTACAATTTGACAGCACTTTTCTTTCTTGTTAATTATTGTGCGATTAAACACATCTAAAAAAAATGCATTCTAAAAATAGCAAATAAATAAAAACACAATTACGCATGCAAAAAATGATAAATTTCAAAGACACAAAGATTTTTTTTAAAAAGTATGCCCACGTAAATTCTGCGGGGAAATAAACTTAAAATACGTTTTGTTCGGTGGACGTAGTTGAAAGTATACCACATGACAAAAGAGAGCACCTCTCAGCCAATCAACACTCAAAGAAAGATTTAATTTTCAAAACCTTTTTTCTCACATCGCCTGGGAGCTGATTGACAAATACTTAAACAAATTCTTTCACTCGGCATTCCTCACTCTTCACTCTCTTTTCTATTCATGTCAACAACTCTGTTGCTCCATATTTTCTGCCAGCATGACAAAACACGATTATCCACACGCATGCACACACACGGCGAATAATGCAGATATTCAGCTGCACGCAAGGACATTTACCTTCTCCTTTATTTCTCCTAGCACACACAAAAATTAAGCCTGTTTTCTTGTTGAGAAAACAAAGGATACTCTCTGCTTTTTCTTTTCAAAGCAACAAAACAACTTTCACATCTGCAAGAACTGTCTATCCAGATGCACCTTCTGGATTACTTCGTTACTTATTTTTGTGCAAATAAACACAGTTTATTTCACACGTTTTATTTTATTTTATTTGTGGTGGAAAAAAGGATCTTATGAAACCTGAGTACCACTACATTATTATAACATTCGGTTTTCTTGCTTGGGTGGCTCCATGTCCCATAGGATTTTGTGATTGTCGTTTTCAAGTACTGTTACCGGCTTATACTTATACCATCATCACTACTACTACTACTACTACTACTAATCCCGTGGTTTATAGCGTTGATTAATAGTCGATTCTAAGCAATAGTCTTCTGAGAGTTAATGGTCCAATCCTAACTTACAGGCAATAAAAATAACAAAGACATGAATAAACCTAAACCCCATTCTCCAACGTAGACCCCTACTACCATGTCTCCTTCTCCAACAGCAGGGGTCTACGTTCCAACCTTCCAGAGGTTGAAACCAAATTACAGGAGGCAAAATCAGACATATTTTTTCTAAGTGAAACTGGAATAGGGCCGACCACCTTCCTAGATGAGTTCATAATTAATGGATACTCTAACTTAACATCTAAATCTGACCTCCAAGATCGACATGGGCATGGAATATGTGCTTACATAAAAGATGGCTTCCCGTGTGGCAGGAATATCTCCAGAGAAGACCCTAATTTACCTTATATGTGCTTCCGGGTTGCACTTACTTACACCACCACATTTATATTTGCCCTCTATCGCCCCACAACGGCGGAGTTACTATCTTTAAGAGTATATCCAAGAAAATTGACCACAACCTGTCTGTTCATCCCACAGCTAACATTCACATTTGCGGTGACTTCAATGTCCACAATGTGAAATGGCTGACCAACTCAAATAAGACTGATGATGAGGGGAGGTTCTGTCATGATTTTGCCATTGCCTATGACCTCACTCAGATTGTTTACGAGCTCACCCGTGTGCCTGATACTACCGGTCAGTACGCAAGGCTTCTAGACCTTTTTCTCTCCACTTTCCCTGAGCTATGTTCATGTGCCGTTCTATCTCCCCTGGGATCCTCCGACCACTCCGTTGTATCAGTTAAGATAAAAATGAAATATAATAAGTCTACAGATATACCTCTCCACCGTACTGTATACCGATACTCTATGGCTGACTGGGATAGCTTCCATACATTCATATCTGATCTACCTCTCCATTCCATGTTTAAAAAGGATGTGTCCTCTATAGTATCAGACCTGACCGAATGGTTACTTGTAGGCATAAACCAATTCATACCATCCAAAAAATTCCAACAAAAACCTAACAGCCAGCCATGGTTCTTCTCTATTAATTCGCACTTTTTATTTTAAGATTCAAATATTAATAACTACATTTTATTTCAGTATTTAATTTATGTATTTCTGTTGTATTAAATGCTAGCTTTAATTTTTTTTTTTTTTTTTTTTTTTTTTTTTCTCGTCCATAAATGTTTATTTATCTACCGAGTTGATTGCAAAAATAGATTACCTAATTGTACTCATTTTTAGTTCGTGGGAGGGGAATCTATCACCATACTTTCCCTTAAACACGTCCGTTGGACTTTTATTAAGTACAATACTTAATAGTTATTTTTTTATTTTATTTTATTTTTTTTTTTTAATGGAGAGTAGAAAACGCATTGTGGATGCGTTATCGGCAGCTCCTGTTACTCTCGCTTCTTCTTATTTGTCCCTCAGTCCTCATTTTTAAATGAGTGATTTTTCTGACAAAGGGAGAAGAAAAAGCTGTTTTCTAGGTTGGCAGTATTTTTGCGCGAACAGTTGGCAGAGTTGGTGGAAATTTTCTGTTTCTATGTCTATCCTTGTAGCCATGTCACTAGTAAGGGTGCTGGAGGTAAACGTTTTGTCTGGGCTGACGTTATCCGCCTGATAGTCAGGGACCCGAACCTTGGATTAACCACTAAGGAGGCTGTCCTATCAGCAGGTGCAAAGTACTGGGGCTGCTGTATTGCCATTTGGTGAAGGGAATCTGGACCATGCAGTAGCTTCTGGTGGGGCCTCTCGATGCCATACTAGTGGGTAATTGTTACGGCTTTACCTTATCATGTGGTACAAAAAAAAAAAAATTCTTCGTTTCTTTTTCTCTCTTAGTTTCCCCTCTCTGTCCTGCTCTAAGTAAATCTGTCGACCTAGTCCACAAATTCCAAAATTTCATCATGACAAGTTTCAAGAAAAAATACACGATTAAACCCGGTTCTCCAACTTCCAACGTAGACCCCTACTACCATGTCTCCTTCTCCAACATCAGGGGTCTACGTTCTAACCTTCCAGAGGTTGAAACCCAATTACAGGAGACTAAACCAGACCTTTTATTTTTAAGTGAAACTGGCATTGGACAGGCTATTTCCCTTGATGAGTTTGCAATTACAGGATACTCTAACTTAACTTCTAAATCTGACCCCCAAGATCGCCATGGGCATGGAATATGTGCCTATATTAAAGATAGCTTTCCATGTGGGAGGGACATCTCCAGGGAAGATCCTAACTTACCTTATATGTGCTTCCGGGTTGCTTTAGCTCACACTACTGCATTTATATTTACTCTCTATCGCCCCCACAACAGCGGAGTTACTATCTTTCAAAGCATATCTGAGAAAATTGACCAAGTCCTTTCTACTTATCCTGCAGCTAACATTCACGTATGTGGAGACTTCAATGTTCACAACGTCGAATGGTTGACCCACTCAAACAAGACCGATGATGAGGGGAGGTTCTGTCATGATTTCTCCATTGCCTATGACCTCACTCAGATTGTTCAGGAACCTACCCGTGTGCCCGATAATGACGGCCAGTATGCGAGCCTACTAGACCTTTTTCTCACAACTTGCCCTGAACTATGTTCAGTTTCTGTTCTGTCGCCTCTTGGATCTTCCGACCACTCTGTTGTATCAATTAAGATAAAAATGAAATGTAATAAGTCCCCAGACGTACCTCTTCATCGTACAGTATATCGATACACTAAGGCTGACTGGGATAGCTTCCGTACATTTATATCTGATCTACCTCTGCATTCCATGTTTAAAAAGGATGTGTCCTCTATAGTATTAGACCTAACTGAATGGTTAATTGTAGGTATTGACCATTTCATACCCTCTAAAAAGTTTCAGCAAAAACCTAACAGCCAGCCATGGTTCTCTCCAGAATGTGCTGCTGCCATTGCGCACAGAAATCACTTTTTCCACTGCTTCAAACGTAATAGATGTATGGAAACTAAAGCCGTTTTCAGGACTGCCAGCAACCATTGTAAGAAAGTAATAAGGAACGCAAGAAAGTTGTATGCTCAATCTGTTAAGTCCAAAGTAGCTGAGCAGCGGCTTGGTTCCCACCAGTTTTGGCAAATAGCAAACAGAATCCTGAACAGAAGCGTGTGCTCCATCCCAACTATTATCAATGGATCTGAGGTAATCTCGTCAGCATCAGACAAAGCCAAACTCTTTGTCAAGAACTTTGCAGCTAATTCTACCCTTTGCGACCAAGACCGCCAACCCCCAATATTTCCTCTTGTATCAGAAAACACGCTATGTGATATACGTATATCTGTACGTGATGTTGCCAAACTAATCAAAAACCTTGATTCCAGTAAAGCAACTGGCCCTGATGGTATTCCAATCATAGTACTCAAAAAACTTCAACCTGAACTAGCGCCCATACTTACAAAACTGTTTAAACGTTGTCTTAAGGAGAATAGTTTCCCATCTCCCTGGAAAATCTCATCAGTATGCCCTGTATTTAAGAATTCAGGTGATCGCTCATCCCCCTCTCAGTACAGGCCAATAAGTCTCCTGTGCGTCATGAGTAAGTTGCTAGAATCTGTATTAAATACAGAAGTAATCAAACATCTCAACAAAAATAACCTTCTTAGTGACACTCAATATGGTTTCCGTTCTGCTAGATCTACAGCAGATGTCCTTACAGTTATATCGCATAGGATTAGCAAATCTCTCGACGGTGGCAATCTTTCTAGGGCAATTGCTCTTGACATATCTAAAGCCTTTGATAGGGTATGGCATAAAGGTTTACTTCATAAGATCGCTAGCTATGGTATAGCTGGAAAAGTCTTCTCAATTATTAAATCATTTCTTTCTGATAGATTCATAAGAGTAGTAGTTGAGGGGCAAAAATCAGAAGCTCACAATATTAATGCCGGTGTCCCTCAGGGATCCATCCTGGGCCCAACTCTTTTCCTGATCTACATTAATGATCTTCCAAATCATATCCTTACATCATTTGTAGACATTTATGCTGACGACACTACCATTTATGGTACCACATCTAAGACAGTAAACGAGCAAGTTCTCTCCAATTCTCTCTCCTCTGATCTTGAGCACGTAGTACAATGGGGAAAGGAGTGGCTGGTTACTTTTAATGCATCTAAAACCAAGCTTCTCTCTTTACATCATCAACATTCTAATCCACATTTGTCATCAATTGAAATGAATGGCTCTCGTCTTCAGGAGGCCTCAAGTTTTGACAAGCTTCTGGGCTTGACCATTACTCCTGATCTTAAATGGAACACGTATATCAAATCTGTTGCCAAGGCCGCTGGAAAAATGGTGGGATCTTTCTATCGATCCAGTAGATATCTCACTGCTGATGCTATTCTCTATCTATATAAGAGCCAGGTACGTCCAAGGATGGAATACTGTTGCCACATCTGGGCAGGAGCTGCTAGAAAGAACTTGTCCTGCCTTGATAGAGTTCAAAATAGACTTCGTAGCCTCGTAGGAGATGTCCTTTTCTCCTCCTTGCAACCTCTATCTCACAGAAGAGATGTCGCGAGTTTGTCTCTGATGTATCGTTATTTTCATGGAAAGTGTTCAACTGAGCTTCAATCTATGGTCCCCCCTCGCCAAACTTTCACAAGAAACACTCGTCTAGCTGTAAACACTATCAATAATTTCCCCCACTCTTTATCTGTGCCTAAACCTAAACGTAGATTCCATGAACAAAGCTTCTTTCTTAGAACTGCACGCCTGTGGAATTGTCTTCCGTTTTCCTGCTTTCCGGCTGACTACAATATGGTTGTGTTCAAGTCTAAAGTAAATAAGTTCTTGATGAGCCGTTCCATATAAGTTATTAAATTTACCAAATTTTCATTACTAATGATTACTATATTGACCAACTTCTACTGTACACTCTTTAACCCTTATCCTTGAGTGGCCTCTGGGCCTTGATAATGTGGTGATGCCTTTGTAAAAAAAAAAAAAAAAAAAAAAAAAAAAAAAAGGATCCTGAACAGAAGCGTGCGTTCTATCCCAATCATTATCAATGGTTCAGGCCTTCGATAAGGCATGGCATAAAGCCCTACTTCACAAGATTTCCAGCTACGGTATAACTGGAAATGTTTTCTCTATCATTAAATCATTTCTCTCTGATAGGTTCACAAGAGTAGTGGTTGATGAGCAGAAATCAGAGGCCCACAGTATTAATGCTGGAGTCCCTCAGGGGTCCATCCTGGGCCCAACCCTCTTCTTGATCTACATCAATGATCTCCCAAAACACATAGTAAAATCATTTGTTGACATCTATGCTGATGACACGACTATCTATGGCAACGTATCAAAGGCCGCAAATGACAACGTTCTCTCAGATTCTCTCTCCTCAGAACTTGAGCATGTGGTTCAGTGGGGTAAGAGGTGGCTGGTTACCTTTAATGCATCTAAGACCAAGCTCCTATCATTGCATCATAAACGCTCTGATCCCCATCTGGCATCAATTGAAATGAATGGCTCTCGTGTAGGGGAGGCCCCATGTTTTGATAAGCTTCTGGGTTTGACCTTTATTCCTGATCTGAAATGGAACACGTACATCAAGTCTGTGGCCAAGGTCGCTGAGAAAATGGTGGGATCCTTTTACTGCTCCAGAAGATATCTCACTACTGATGCAATTCTCTATCTATATAAAAGCCAAGTACGTCCAAGGATGGAGTACTGCTGCCACATCCGGGCAGGAGCTGCTAAAAACAGCCTATCCTGCCTTGACAAAGTACAAAATAGACTTTGTGGCTTGGTGGGTGATACCCTTTTCTCTTCCCTACAGCCTCTCTCCCACAGAAGAGACGTTGCGAGCCTGTCTTTGTTTTAGCGTTATTTCCATGGCAAGTGCTCATCTGAGCTCCATTCTCTGGTCCCCCCTCGCCAATCTTTCACAAAAAACACCCGACTAGCTGAAACCACTGTCAATAATTTTCCCCACTCTTTATCGGTACCTAAATCAAAACGTAGATTCCATGAACAAAGCTTCTTTCTTAGAACAGCACGACTGTGGAACTCTCTGCCACTTGCCTGTTCCCCCCCCCTCCTGAATTCAACTTGGATGTCTTCAAGTCCAACACAAACAAATTCCTGATGAACCGCCCCGTTAAGTAATGACACCTTATCAAATCCCCAATACTATTACTACGATACTATCCCATTGATTACTGTACACACAATAACCTTTATCCCCGAGTGGCTCCTGGGCCTTGATAAGTGGTGACACCCATATAAAAAAAAAAAAGAATAATATATTAAATAAAACTTTTACCTTGTTGTGACTGACAGGATGAGAACAATCTCTGGGGATTAAATAAAGGGTTCAGTTAGAAATTCTGTACAGGTTCCCGAGTTCAACATAGTCAAGATTCCCAAATTTAATATAAAGATGCACCTGAAGAAGGCCACCACCAGAGGCTGAAACGTTGTGAAAATAACAACCAAAATGAGAATAGTAATCACAAAAATTTAAAAACAGAAAAAAAAATAGTTTTTTTAAAAAATAGATTTTGTAAAAGAAATAAATATATGCTTAACATTTGATGTGGAAAATGCCAATTTTTAGAAATGGGCGTTTGTATTTGCAGCTAATACAAATATTTTTCTAAAGGTCAGTGTTCTAATGCTATCTTCACAATGAAGCAACTTTCACCAAATATTCATAACATGAAAAGCAAAACAATAAAAACCAACAAATATAATTTACAAAGAAACAACAACAAAAATAAAAAATAAATAAAACGAGGAGTTTATTCTGATAAAAATCAGAACTGTAGAGTCACTATAAGGTCCAAATTCAGACTGAAACTCGTAGAATTAAAAAATATCTGAGTACGTTTCAATTTTAGGTATTCATTTGCTTCCCCACAAAAGCAAATGTGACACAAGGTCGTTTTTAATGTTGGGGGAAAACCAGCTCCCCTAAAACAAGGGCAAAAAGGGGGCACTTTGGCAGTATCCAAAAAAAATAGTAATTGTCTCAGTATGAAGGGTTTCCCCTATATTGATGAAGGACCAATTAACTTAAGTGAAGCAACAGGACAAATACTACACTTTGATCTTGGCCCAAACGCTCCGAAAAGAGTCACCACTTATCAAGGTCAGGAGGCTACTCGAGGATAAAGGTTAATGAGTGTACAGTAGTCAA
>NC_136512.1:5951914-5999414 GCF_053919585.1 Euprymna scolopes | reverse complement strand
ATTCTACATTTTAAGCGATTACGCGGAAAACTTAAAATATTTTAGAAGTTACATGGGAATCAGTTTTGCATATAAATCTAATGTAAAATCATCCCCCATTTACGTGTCATTCTAATGTTTAAGGGCAGTTAAACATATTTGTATGTTATGAGAAATAAATCTTAACGACGTTGTTGTTATTATTATTACTATTATTATTTATTTTTATAGGGAGGTGTTAGACGATTACATGTGGTTTTACGACCTTGTCAATCGGAAGGTTAGTGATTAAAAAAAAATGTAAACTGCCCTGAAAAACTAGAAACAACAAAAAATTGGGCACTCATCTTATAGTAAACTTATATATAAAAAAAACTGATCCCCACTGTAAATTCTAAAATAACTTTGCTGTGTTATTCTTCTTTCCGCCAATTTTTTTTTTTTTTTTTTTTTTTTTTTCTGATATTCACACTTAACCGCTTAAAAGGAGTTTAGGGAGCGGTATTAAATTTACAAATCCTATAAACTAGAATTATTTATTGTTAAAGAATGAGTAATTTTCATTTAAAAAAATCACTCTCATCTTCAATCTGGTGGTTTGAGGAAGGAAGTTATGGATTTTTCGAGTACTTTAATAGCGCTAATAATTAACAAGGTAACGGTATTATAACCATGGCTCATTAAAATAAATAAATAAAAACACGATAGTAATGTTAGAAGCTTCATTAAGCCCAACAGTCCAACTAACAATAAGTCCGGGATGATGTATTTGAGGGCCCGGTTTGAAGACGAGAGTGAAAAAAAAAAAAAAATTAATCGGTGCTTTTTTTGCTATTACATATAAACAAAAACGAAATGTGCCAAATAAACCTTTTAAATAAAATAACCATTAGTTTAAATTTTAAACTAATGTTTTTGTAAAGAAATGTGTTGAATTTATTTTTTTATAAAAATAAAACTAAAATACATTAAACATTGGATGAGTTGTTTTTCCCCCCTTTTTTACTGTCTTTATTTCTGCGTACGTGCCGAAAGTCAGTAGGAATGAAGGAAGAAAGAAATAGATGAATGAAAGAGAGTGAATGACAGAAAAATTTCTTGCTGGGCGGAGAGAAAGAAAAAAAAAGGTGGACGGAGGAATGAAAGAAAGCCGAAAAAGCGCAAAATTTGAAAGAGGAATGGAAAGAGGTAATAAAAGTTAGGTGGTAGCAATTAAGAATAGCGCAAGAAAGAGAGGGTAGAAGTGATGAGCAATTTGAGCGACAGAGGAGTAGGAGGAGAAAAGTTGAACGACAAAGGAGTAGGAGGAGAAAAGTTGAACGAGCGTAATTAATAAAGAGAAGTTTCTTTTAGACGAAACGGTGAAGGGGAGGAGGATGTTTCAACAGTCGAGTAATACAACTATGGAAGCACCCAAGTTCAACAATAGCGATAGTCGACCTAAAGAAAAAATATGGATAGAAAAATGATAGAGAATTACTTATTTAGAGTAAAATGTGAGCTACTATATATATATATATATATATATATATATATAAATAAGGGAGTAGTCACCAACAATGTGTATTTTTTAACATTATTTTATTATTCCGTGTCTTGGTTTTTCATTGAGAATTATGTTTGGATCATTGTAATAATGTTTTTAAGTCATTGACTTAAAAACATTATTACAATGATCCAAACATTATTACAATGATCCAAACATAATTCTCAATGAAAAACCAAGACACGGAATAATAAAATAATGTTAAAAAATACACATTGTTGGTGACTACTCCCTTATTTAAATATACATCTTTCTTTCGTTGGAATTTATTAACCCATTTTATATATATATATATATATATATATATATATATATATATATATATATATATATATATATATATATATATATATATATATGTGTGTGTGTGTGTGTGTGTGTGTGTGCATATAAGAGTTTTCCTCACAGTCAGAGCAACAACGCCGCTGCCGCTCTCATACACTGAACGAATGACTATCATAAGTAACTTATGCAGAATACGGTCCGTGATTTTTTTTTTTTTTTTTTTTTTTTTGATAGAATTTTCAAGCTAAATTCAATTATTACTGTCTTTTATGTATTAAATTGTTAGGTGAAAGTACAGAATAGTTAAAATAAATAAATAAATAAAAAAGCCCGTCCCTCGCCACATTAAGGAATGGGTTTTTGAATACGTTATAATTCTATCACGATTCATAGTTTGTATAAGTACTTAATTATTTAAACAGATTAACGTATTTCATATTTGTGAACTTTTATGTTGCAAAATTATTAGACGGCGATTGATAATTGTATTATTCGAACTGCTATTCTTATCCTAGTTTTTACATCCATATCGTTTCGATGGATTTAAACTCCGACATTTTCACGGGCATCTTGTTGAACTCGGTAATCTGGGTTTGTTTTACAAATCCATAAAGGTACAAAAAAAGGTCCTTGTACAATTTAATCAAAACATTAAAAAATGAAAATACCGAAAAAAAAAATTTATATTGTACGTATCCGTTATGGAACGAAGTCCTTCGGAAAAAAAAATTCACTTAATTTCATCAAGTAGTTTCTTTTTTACAGCGAAAAAACTATGTGTTATGATACCGAGCAAAAGGTTCGATTTTTAGGAAGAAGAGCGAGTATTAAAGATGGGAGTGTCTCTGCTTTAACTGGAGTTATCTCCCCGTGGTGTGTTCAAAAAATTCCAAGATGGCTAATTTCAACGCGCTCTCATAAAAACGTTTTTTCCCGCTGTAAAAAATAAAAAAATTAAAAAAAGCTACTCGATCAAATTAAGTGAAATTTTTTTTCGGAGATATTCAGTCCAAAACGTACAATATGACCTTTTTCGATATTTTCAATTTTTAATGTCTTGATTAAACTGTACAAGTACAAAAAATATATAAATAAATTCAAATGTATAATTAATAAATGTTAGTTACCAAAGGCAAGATAAGTTACTCTTCTACCTATACGATGGAAAAGTTTTAGTGGTTTTACTCATTTTAAAACATTTAATCAGTACGAAAAAGAAAAAAAACATATAGTGTCAAGCGTTAGGTAAGAACAAGAAAAATGGCCGCGAGTTAACACCTAAATATTTTAAGGTTTGATAACGACTTAACAATTAAAAAAAATATATAGAAAATACTATTAGAAATCAACCCAATATATGTCACGGTAACACATATTGTAAAAGTATTTTCTATGATATCTTTATTTTCAAATTATTATTTTCAAGTCGCAGCCATTTTTCTTGTTCGCACTTAACGCTCAACACTATATGTTCGAAAAAAGTTATTTAACAAGTCTGGAAATTTAAGGCATTTCGTATATGGCGTGGGTTTTTAACAGTATTTTGTTTTATTTTTTACTGATGTAAGGGGGGGGGTGCCTTTGTTCAATTGTAAAATACGCTTAAATGTGATAGTTTAATTTGTTTAGATTTCGTATATATATATAAAGAGAAAGAGAGAGAGAGAAAGAGAGAGAGAGAGAGAGAATCATGATTTCAAAAGTAAGAAAAAAGTATTTGGGTGCCATCAGTTAGAATCGGAACCGAAAGCAAAATTGTAGCATTCAAAGCTGGTGAGATTACCACTGTACCAACGTAACACGCATATGAATTGATTAAAAATAAACTGATGGGTTGAGGGTACCGGATAGACAGTTACTGGCTGCTGTTCCTGACTGGTAGTACAGGCGCCCTAACTCTTTGGTAGCGCTGAGAGTGGCTGCTCCATCAACAGTTGTATAATATCATAATGTTTGTAGTGCCATTGTCGTGCATAGAAAGGGACCCTGCACTCATCCCCAGTAGGCTATCCTGAGGCCACAACCCTAGTAGATGGAGGGACAGCTGATGATCTGCCTGTGTTGCATGTCTGGTATTCTGCATAACCACTTGTTCAGCACCCCTTACCTAAACTGAAACTTTTAAAAATAAAAATGACAGTACATTAAAAAATCACGCTAAAACCAGGCCAAAACTCAAACAAAAACAACCTGCCTTCTCCCCTGAGGCTCGCATTTACGAACATCCGTGGGCTTAGAACTAATTTAAATGATGTTGAAGCATTTCTCCTAACAAACACCCCGGATATCTTAGCACAAAGTGAGACTAACCTACACTCCTCCATCCCCTCTAACTACTTTAACATGCCTGGATACCTCCCACTCTGCCGTAAGGACTCTGACAGACATATGCATGGGCTTGGAGTCTATATTCGAAACACCCTCCCCTTGACTAGAGAAACTAAACTAGAATCGGACGATTAAGCCTTTATGTGCTTTAGACTTAACATGCAACATAACATTAGCTACTTTTATTTTCTCTACCGTTCTCCCTCGACCCAGGACTGTACCCTAATAAACAAAGTCTCTGACAGCATAGATACAGCACTTTCCCTCGACACTAGCGCACAAGTGCATGTATTTAGTGACTTCAATGTCCACCACAGCAACTGGCTTGGAATTTCTACTTACATAGACGCAGCTGGTACCACAACACGTAACTTCTCTATATCTCATTCCCTATCACAGATGGTTACGTTTCCAACCCGTTTCCCAGACCAGCAAGAACAACATGCATCACTTCTAGATCTGTTTCTGACCACAGTTCCCGATGACTGTGTAACGAATGCCCACAACCCTCTTGGGAATGCCGATCATGCAATGGTAATGGTTGAAATCGGCCTAAACTCTAGAGCCAAAACTGAAGAGCCACTGCTCAAAACAACAAGATATTATTCAAAGGCTGACTGGGAAGCTATCAGGGACCTCATCAGAGACGCTCCATGGCAAAATATCTTTTCACTTCCTGCTGAACATTGCGCAGATGAGACCACTGAATGATTCAAAGTGGCAATTGAAGCACATGTTCCCACACGCAAATTCTATAGCAAACCCCACTCTCTCCAATGGTTAACTTTAACTTGTGCAGCTGCCATAGCGCAAAGGCAGCATGCGTACCGCAAATTTAACCAACATAAGTCCAGTTCAAACAGACAGAAGTACATAGAAGCCAGAAATAACTGTAAGAAAGAAATAGCGACAGCTAAGAGAGAATTTACTGAAACCACCCAAAAACGCATCGAAGCACAGAAATTAGGAACCCGAGACTTCTGGAAAATCTACAACAGTGTAGTAACTAATGGGCAATCAACAATTCCCCACTATCCAACAATCATGAGGTTGTTTGCTCAGCAACTGAGAAGGCTAACATGCTTGCCAGATGGTTTGCCTCAAACTCCACACTGGTCTTCTGCTAACCACCCCTTCCCTGACTTTCCTTTGCAGACAGACGCCACACTAGACGATCTGAAAATTACCACTGCTCAGGTGCATGCTATCATAAAAAACCTTGACACTGCAAAAGCATGTGAATCCGATCTCATCCCAGCTGTGCTATTAAAAAAGTGCGCCGCCGAAGTAGCTCCAGTTCTCTCCAAACTTTACAACAAATGCCTTAATGAATCTTGCTTTCCTGCCTGCTGGAAAACTGCTTCTGTGGTACCAGTTGTCAAGAATTCTGGTGAAAGAACTGACCCAGTAAATTATCGCCCCATTAGCCTCCTCCCACTTTTCGCCAAAATATTTGAGACCATAATTAACCATGCTCTAGACCGGCACCTTACAGATGCTAAACTTCTGATTGACAAGTAATATAGATTTAGACAAGCCCGTTCCACAGCAGACATCCTAACTGTAATCTCAGAACGTATATACCAGTCGCTGGACAAAGTGGGGGAGGGTAAAGCGGTAGCTTTAGATATATCTAAGGCTTCTGACAGGGTATGGCATGAGGGTCTTCTCAAGAAAATCAGATCATCACTGGAAGAATACATGACATAATTAGATCCTTCTTAGATAAGAGAAAAATCCAGGTTGTCCTTGATGGTCGTACATCTAAACAATATGATATAAATGTGGGAGTGCCTCAGGGGTCTATCCTTGGACCTCTGTTATTCCTAATATTCATAAATGACCTCCCTGACAAAATTGTCTGTGAGATGGGTATGTATGCTGACAACACCACGCTCTATAACAGACACGACAGGAAAACAAATGAACACATATCTAAAGAAATGGTAGAAACACTAGAGGAAGACCTTCGATCCGTAGTGGAATGGGGACAAAAATGGAAGGTCACCTTCAGTGCTGCCAAGACTAAACTTGTTTCCTTCAATAATTACAAGAAACCTTCCCTACCGCCAATAGCAATGGCCAATGACTCTTTATCTGAAAGTACATCTTGTAAACTCCTCGGCCTAACATTCACAGGAAACATGAGTTGGAAAAATTAGATTGAGAACATTCCCAGGACCGCTGCGAAAAAGGCGGGTTCTCTCTAACATGCTAGAAAGCTATTAACGCCTGAAAGTATCCTATACCTCTATAAGGCCACCATTCGCCCATGTACGGAGTATTGTTGTCATATTTGGGCTGGTGCATCTGCTACTAGTCTCTCGCTCCTAGACAAGGTTCAAAAGAGAGTCGCCAATCTGATAGGCCCTGAACTGTCAGCTAAACTTCAGCCTCTGTCACATCGACGAAATGTTGCATCCCTCTGCCTGTTCTACAAGTACTTTAATGGTGAATGCTTTGACGAACTGCAAGCACTTGTGCCCCCTCGACGTGAGTACCTCCGACAAACCCGACAAACAGCTAAATCCCACCCCTTTGCAGTAGAGATCCCTAGATGCAAGAGAGCCTTCTACTCCAGTAGTTTCTTCCCCAGAACAGCTAGACTTTGGAATTCCCTTCCGGGTCCCTGCTTCCCTGACTGTACGATGCAGAAGTTCAAGTGCAACGTGAACCGACATCTTGCTGCTCAACTTCCTACACAGTACCCCTGATGCTTATGTCCCTGATAGTAGCCCCCTACAACAAAGTGGCAATGTGCCTTGTTTGGGGTGAAAATGTAATTAAAAAAATATATATAAAAAGAAAAATGACTAAAATGAATGTACAAAATGTATAACAATTTTTTCAATTTTGACCCAGTTTTTACCTCTTAAAAACTATTTTAACCGGCTAAAGACTCATAAAAGAACAGTCCATTAAAATCCAATCATTGGAGGCACCTAGCGCCGCTCTGTGAAGTTTCGGAAGAGATAGACTTTGAAAATATAGAGACAGACAGACATAGTGAGTTTTATCAATTAGATTTGAATATTTTTACCACTTTTTAGTACCTGTGTGAGACAAGCTCGGGAATCTTTATGTCCAGCCTTGCTTATTCCCAAGTTCATGATAAAAATTCCTCAGTTCCAAGAAAAAGTTCCCAAGTTTGAAAAAAATGTTCATGAACAAGATGGTTCCTTTACAAGAAAACATTGTGAACATAACAAACAGAATATAAATAAACAGTCCGAATAATACAAGCTAGTTATTGAATATACAGTGGTCAAAGGGAACATGTAGTAATCGTTAGTAGTGGAATTAGGTAAACACAGGAAAACGGAAGAGCATTCCACTGGCGTGCAGTTCTAAGAAAGAAGCTTTGTTCATGGAATCTACGTTTAGGTTTAGGCACAGATAAAGAGTGGGGGAAATTATTGATAGTGGTTTTAGTTAGACGAATGTTTTTCATGAAAGTCAGGACGGGGGAACCATAGATTGGAGCTCAGACGGTAACTTGCTATGAAAATAACGATAAAGCAAAGACAGGCTCAAAACGTTTCTTCTGTGGGAAAGAGGCTGCAAGGAAAAAAAGGGCATCCCCACTAGGCTACAAAGCCTATTTTGAAGTCTGTCAAGGCAGGATAAGGGCTTCTAGCATATTGTTGTGTCGTGGAACGACAGTGAAAATAAGAACAATCAAGTCGAGGTTCGGTTAAGGAACAAGTGTATTAACAATAATGTACAAAGATAGGAAAGCGTGTATATCTGTTGGGCACTCGGCTAGCAGTTGAAGTGCAGTCGCATCTCTCTCACCGGTGTTGGAATTACTAGCACTATTTATAGTGCTAATCAGTGTAAATTCCTCTGTTCAAGGAAGGCCGGTATAAGCCCCCCCCCCTTTGAAAATATCTCATCTGGGATTAATAACGTTTTTGTTTTGGGTTCACCCTAATCAATTCTGTTGATTTCCGTTTTCTGTTTGACCTTCTGTTTTCCGGAGCTGTCTCTGGTATGGGCACCTGAAAAGTATCAAACACTGTGTCCATGATGTCCTCCTCGGGCAATCTGGTCACCTCATTGTTCGAGTATCTTTTCCGAATTTGGTTAGTGTGACGTTTGTGCACAAAGTCTGGTCCCTTAATCATGTAGACCATGTTGCCTATTTGTTTCTCAACAATGCCAGACTCCCAGAAAGTCTTATCATTTTTGTGAATCTTGTAGAAGGCTCTTTCGCCAAATTTATATTATTTTTAAAATTTTTTTTTGTTATCGTTTTTTTTTTAGGTTTAGCCTATCCTGGTTTGGTAACAACTTGTGAAAAATCGATCTACCCTTGCGTCCAAACATAACCTCAGCAGCTGTCTTCGACATTTCGATGTTTGCATTCGAAGTGACTCTGTAGACTTGTAAAAACTGTTGGATTGACTTATCCGTCGGCGACTCACTACCTTTTTTCAGAGCTCTCTTGAATGTGTCAACAAATTTATCTGCTTGTCCATTACTTCTTGAGTGGTATGGCAGAATGGTTGTATACTCAATTAGATGATCCTTGCAAAAATGTTTAAATTCGGTAGACGTAAATTGCATTCCATTGTCTGGAGCAATGCAGTCTACTACTCCAAACCTAGCGAATAGTTCATACATGAAGTTGATAGTTACCTCGGATGTGGGATTCTTACATTTTAATACTTCCGGCCATTTAGATAGGCTGTCTACAACAATGAGATAGTAGAAACCATCTAGTGGTCCTGCAAAATCTAAATGAATCCTAGACCAAGGTCGGTCTGGTTTTGCCCACGATCCGAATTGAGTCGTAGGAGCTTTCATAGCTAATGTGCATCCTCTACACTCCCTGATTTTTCCTTCTATATCCTTATCCATGTTTGGCCAATAAATGAAAGAATGCATAAGGCTTTTCATTCTTGATATACCTGAATGTCCTACATGGAATTCTTTGAGCATCCTTTTCTGTAATGTCGCAGGAATTACGACCCTGTCGCTATATAACAGGATGTTATTGCAAATTGAATAAATTTCTTCATCCAGTTCGTTATTGTTGATCCTTTCTTTCATGCGTATAATAAATTCGTCCACCTCCTGATCTCATCAAGCGTTACTGGAAGTTCTATTATTGTGTCACATACTTCAACTTTTTTACTTCAACTTCAAAAAAATCGTTAATAATGCTTTATGGTCTGTTTGTAACAGAAATTGCCTACCGTGCAGGATACGATGAAATTTCTTTACCACGAATATAATGCTAAGTGCCTTGTTTTCAATTTGTGAGTAATTCTTTTTGGCTGGCAAAAGTAATCGGGATGAATGTGCTATGGATTTCACTTTTCCATCATCCATTTTGTGTAAAAATGAATGCTCCTATGCTATAGGAGCTGGCCTCGCTTGCAACTATAATTTCACGCTTGGGATTATAATGTGCCAGAAACAAGTCAGACGTTTAAGTCTCTTTAATTTCCCAAAATGCTTCTTCACACTCTTGTGTCCAGACCCATTTTTGGTCTTTCCTTAACAGTTCATTTAAAGGCGACCTTAATTTATGCATATTTGGCACAAATACATTGTAGTAATTTACAAAACCTAAGAAACTTTGTAAAGACGCAATATTTTCTGCAGCAGGCATATTCTTTATTGCACTCGATCTATCTGGATCCAGCCTTTTTCCCTGTTTATCGATGATTTGCTCCAAGTATTTTATTTTCTCCATGAAAAATGTACATTTTTCCTGTTTTACTTTAAATCCATAATCCTGGATCTTTTTAAATACTTGGTTTACATGAGCTTTGTGTTGTTCTTTGTTAGCGCTTTTCATTAACACATCGTCCAGGTACCTTACTGCGAAATTCAACCCATTAACATAATGTCTATAATTTGCTGAAAAATCGCAGGGGCGACTTTGACCCCAAAAGGAAGTCTGTTAAACTTGTACAATACCTTATGGGTATTAATACATAGCAGCTTTGCACACTCCTCATCGACTGGAACTTGTAAGTACGCGTCACTGAGACCGATTTTAGAAAAAAACTTCCCTCCACTCAGTTTCGCAAATATCTCTTCAGGGTTCGGAAGACGATAATGGTGATCTTGTAATGCCCTGTTTAAGCCTGGCGCAAAGTCGGCGCAAACCCGAATCTCCTTACTCTTTTTTTGATGTAAACTGTTGGTGCATCCCACTCACTGTGATCAATTTTTCCGATGACACCCATGTTTTCGAGTCTTTCTAATCCATCGTCTATCTGTTCTATAGCGGCTTATGGAAGATTTCTTTTCTTTCTGAACACTGGCTGTTCATTTACTTTTATGTCAAATTTTGCTACCGATTTTGTACACCTTCCCAAACTGCCTGAAAATACATCTGGGAAATATTCTTTTAACTTTCTCTTAAGTTTTTCTGCCTCCACATTCGAATCCTCAACCTTTTGGCAAAATGAGCTTAAAGGTAGATCCCATAGTCTAAACTTTTCGAACAGATCAGTTCCAAAGAGGTTGTTTGATTTTCGCATGACAAAAATTCTTGCTTTTTTGGCCCTGTTCTGGAAAAAAATATTTGTCAATAATTCTCCTTCAAGGGTAATTTTTTCATCACTGACGCTTCTCGCCGTTTTATGTGATTTAATCATAGTTGGTCTCCCAAGCCTCTTCCATGTCTGTACATTAATAATGGAAATGTCAGACCCACTATCAAGCTGTAGCCTTACTTTCTTTTTAAACAGTTTGACCTGTACATATTTCCGGATATTTTGTTCCTCAGGTTCAATTTTCGTTAGTTTAATGGGTGTCTTTCTACCAGATTTTTTTCTACAATGCGATGCTTTATGCCCTTTCTGGTGGCAGTTGTCACATTGTTTGAATTTGTAAGGACACTCATTGTACCAATGTTTAATTCCACACCTCCAACATCCTCCAGGTGGATCTTTTCCCTGTTTCTTTCTCTGGTTATTTTTTGAAGTCGAATTTTTCTTTTGATGGATCTTTTTAATATGCAACACTCCGCTTTCCTCTATGTAACGACTGTCTTGTTTCAATGCAATATACCATTCATAGTTTTCCACTAAGTTTTGTAATTTTAAATTTGGTTCGTTTTCAAGTTTATTTAAAACACGACACCTGATTTCAGCGTCTTTATTTAAGACCAGCCCTTGCACAAATATTAAACATTTAAAATTATCTGATGATAATTCCTTCCGTTTAAAATCGTCGCAATAGTTGTTCACTATACTTGCATAAGTAGTGTAGTCGTCTTCTCTTCTAGTAACATTCATACATTTATATCGCCTATGGAAAAGAGACGTTTTTGCAGAAAACAGTTCTGTAAGTAGCGTAACTGTTTCTTGGAAGCTCAACTCACAGGTCTTTTTTGGGAGAATAAAATTTACGAACTTTGTATGCTCGGCTGTTCCCAATTTCCTTAGCAAAAGCCTAACTTTTTTCACGTCTGACCAGTACCACCATCCAATATAAAAATATCCTCATATCGTCTATAGTACTGGACAAAAGTGACATCGTCTTATGGATTATAATTGAAATTTTTAATAGCGGCCCACACAGCTGTTTGAGAAAATGCGTTATGATTATCGCCCGCTTTAGTAAACAGTGTCACCTCCAGAATTTTTCTTTGTTCCTCCTGTGTTTTCATCAATATTTCCTCAAAGCATTTCCGTTGTTGAAGCATTTTTTCTTCAAATGCTTGTTTAAATTTCTCTTCTCTTTCTACTTGTCGTTGAATTTGCTGCTTTTGCAACGTGAAAGTTTGCTCTGCCTGGAATTGGAACAATTCCAACAGCGAATCTTTGAATTTCGCATCCATCATACGACTTCAGTTTATAATTTACACTTGTATTAAAGAAATATTCCTTAGTAAAAAAAAAAAAAATCAACCAAGTTTTCTTTCCCAATTCTTTTGTTTGAAGAACAGTTTAGCAGTCCTTTTATAACTTAATTTGTTGAACGCTATATCTCTAGTCTTACTAAAAACAATGCAGCGAAATAATATTTGTTTAACATTTTTTTATTTGCACGCGTTTTTACGTAGCAAAAATAAAATCCGTCGCTTTAAATATCCAACAAATTCGTATGGGAAATTTTAGGTTTTTTTTTTGTTTGTTTTTTTACCCTCTTTGCCTTTTGCAAAAAAGACTTGATTCGGTCTGTTTCTTTCTCTCTTGACAAAGTCAAGCATGTTTTATTTTTTTTTTTTTCAAATCCCAGATGTTATTGAAATAACGATAAACTTACACAGTATTTGCTAGTTGGTTTTGGACATTTAACTTTGCAGAAGAAAATTCTTACCGTAGGAAAAATGGCTTCTCGAATTCACAATATTTCTAATGTTATTTCAGGGATCATCAGGTGTTTACCATAAAACATTGTTTCGGATATATATATATATATATATATATATATATATATATAAAAACCTTGTAATGGGTGTTGTAATCCCACATCCGGTTTACAACTTCGGGTTGCTCATGCATACATAAACATAAACCCATAACAGCGTAAACAAATAAGCACAAATCGCAAATGATTGGATTCAGCATTAAATAACCTGAAAAGTGTTAATGTATTGTAAAAGAAAACAATTATTCAACCTGTATGAAATGTTATTTCAAACTTGAGCATCACTGGCGAATCATGATGTATAGTCTTTTACTAAAGGTATCTAAAATAAGTAGTACCCCATTGAATGATATTTTAATCTTGACAGACCAACGAATAGATCAACACACTGATAAAGTTCTCATAACAATGCAAAACACGTCAAATTTTCCAAGTTAGGTCTAAGGAGGAATGTATCTCATAAATCTATATTATTTCTCCCATATGCTATAACGTTAAATCCCAGGAAAATCTCAAACACTTTAATGACTGCTTCTGATAATCTATCTATCTATATATCTATAAAAGTGAACGTGTCTGTGTGTCTATGTGTCTGTCTGTTTGTCTGTCTGTGTGTCTGTGTACATTTTCCTTGCAATAACTCTGTCAATTTTCAGTCTACAGACTCGAAATTTGATATACAGGGCATTGAGATTTGGGAAAATCTGTGATCGGTTTTCGGCCAGAAATTTGGCTTTTATGGGGTCAAAATTAAACGATTTGACCTTTGAGAACTCTACTAACTCCTCCGACAATTTGGGGTCTAAACATTTGAAATTTTAGATATAGGTTACTTGGACATGGATCTAACTTAATAACTCGATTTGAACCCAAAACAATAAATGTTAAGGGGTCATAATAGGGGTCAAAGTTAAAAAAATTGACCGTTTTTGTTTTTTTGTTTTTTTGCTCAGCATACACCTCCAAACACCCGGGCAACGCCGGACACCCATGCTAGTATATCTATAAAAGTGAACGTGTCTGCGTGTCTGTCTATCTGTCTGCCTGTGTACATTTCCCTATGCAATAACTCTGTCAATTTTTAGTCTACAGACTCGAAATTTGATATACAGGGTACTGAGATTTGGGGAAATCTATGTGATCGGTTTTCGACCAGAAATTTGGCTGTTAAGGGATCAAAGTTCAACGATTTGACTTTTGAGAACTCTACCAAACTCCTTCGACAATTTTGGGTCTAAACACTTAAAATTTTAGATATAGGTTCCT
Source organism: Euprymna scolopes (assembly GCF_053919585.1). Taxonomy (NCBI): domain Eukaryota; kingdom Metazoa; phylum Mollusca; class Cephalopoda; order Sepiida; family Sepiolidae; genus Euprymna; species Euprymna scolopes. The sequence goes on along the minus strand of NC_136512.1, from coordinate 5,985,673 downwards.
TGGACATGGATCTAACTTAATAAACTCGATTTGAGCCGAAAACAATAAATTTTAAGGGGTCATAATAGAGGTCAAAGGTAAAAAACTTAATCCTTTTTTTTTGTTTTTGCCCAGTATACACCTCCAAACACCCGGGCAACGCTGTCTGTCTATGTGTGTGTGCCTGTCTGTGTACAGTTCCCTACACAATAACTCTGTCAATTTTCAGTCTACTGACTCAAAATTTGATATACAAGGTATTGAGATTTGGGAAAATCTTTGTAATTCATTTTCGGCCAGAAATTTGGCTGTTAAGGGGTCAAAATTAAACGATTTGACCTTTGAGAACTGTACCAAACTCCTGCGACAATTTTGGGTCTAAACAATTGAAATTTTAGATATAGATTCCTTGGACATGGATCTAACTTAATAACTTGATTTGAGCTCAAAACAATAAATGCTAAGGGGTCATAATCGGGGCCAAAGTTTTTTTTAAATTGCCCTCTGCAGTCTCTACCAAATTACTCAGACAATTTCTGGTCTAAACATTTGAAATTTTACATAAAGGGTATTCAGAGATAGGGCAAGCTTTTTAATCGGTTTGGGTCAAAAATTTGAGCTACCAATATATAAAGGTATGTATGTATGTTTGCTTGTCTGCATAAAACTTTTGGCAGAGGCGACGGATTTTCACAAGACTAATATCATTTTGAAGCTCGACCCTTCAGACGACAAACACCGAAAATTGGCTAAAAACATTAATTTCTTCACCCTTAACTGGGCACTTTTCTACAGGGAGGGGTCGCTTTTTTCGTCGATATTTTCGAAAGTCATCACCTCTTTTCGATTGTCTAGCCTTAATTTAAACCTACATCACTTTGGCAGTGGTCATAACAGCAAAGACATCAGTTTTTTTTCCATTTTTTCCTCCTTCGCGATACGGGTTCGTGCCTGCCTTCCTACTACCACGTTTTTTGTTTTTTGTTTGCTCAATACACACCTCTAAACACCCGGGCAACGCCGGACTGAAATGCTAGTATATATATAAAGTGATCTTGTTTGTTTATCTAAGGAATGGTTTGTCAATTTTTTGTCTACAGACTTGAAACTTAATATATAAGGGAATTGTGGAACAAATTTGATTTGATTTTTAACTGGTAAAAATAACTGCTAAGGGGTCAAAATTGAAAAATATTAGAACTTGGTAGGCATAAATCGGGTGACCTGCTAGTAGGTAAATGAAAAGATAGAAACAGTGTCAAATATGTTGATAGATTGCTTTACAAAAAAAAAAATACCCAAATATTTAGAAAGTTCAAATAAAATACTATACCTGTCGCTATAATAGATATCTTTATTAAAAAAACCCAAAAACATTCAAGCCATCAAGTAGATAAATAAGTAGATAGATAGATGGATGGATAGATAGATAGCAATTTAAGATGCACTAAAATATTTATTAAGATTTACCAGGTGCCTTCAATAAGTTTCCAGACTTTTCTGTACAAGCATTTGAAATTGTCTGAGACTCTTGAAAATTCAGTATGTTATTGCTATACATCTTATGAAATGACTGACCAATTTTTATGATTTTCGATTCAACTGAACAGCTACAGAAGGAATTAGAATATGCCCTACTAAAACCTGATTATCACAGCTGGTGAATTTCAAAAATCCAATCTCGACGTAAAGACATTTTAGAAGAGTGATATGCAGTAAAATTCTGTTTTAAACTTGGGGAAAAAATGCCACAGAAATGTATGGATTGCTTCAAACTGCTTTTGGACCATCTTACATGAATCGAGCATCAGTTTTTGAGTGGCATAAGAGATTCCAGGAAGGCAGGGAGACTCCCAAGTTGATTGGCCAAATAAAGAATTTCATGGATAAGGACCGCCACATGCCTATAGAGACAATAAATGCACAATTTGATGTAAGTGTGGGAACTGTACACAATTATTTGTGAGGAACTGAAAATGCAGAAGATTTGCACGAAATTTGTCCCGAGGGTGCTCAGAGAAAATCAGAAAGACAGACCAAGATGGGCATCAGGACAGTTCCTCACCCTACTTAAAGTCCAAACCTTGTTTCCTGTGACTTTTGGTTATTCCCTAAGCTCAAGGAAAATCTTAGAGGTTGTCATTATGAGACAATCGAAGAGATGAAAGAAGCTGTGACATTTTCATCAGAGGATTCCCATGGGGCCTTCTATTAGTTGTTGGAATGGTATAAGTGCATTGCAGCCGGAGAAGATTACTTCAAGGAGACTACAGTTTCATGTGTGTACTTTCAATAACAGTGCTAATACAAAAAAAGCCTGGAAACTTATTGAAAGCACCTCGCAATTTAAGATAGCTTCTTTTCTTTGAGATATTTTTTCTGGTGGTATTAGTGCAACACTCCTCTTAGATCTGATCACCCAAATACATGTGCAGGATGGGCCAAAAAAACGCCCACCTTTTTAAATTCTTACTATGGCAAGACTGTTGCAGTTATTCACTCAGTTTAAGTAAATTCATGTTATTAATGAACTGCCATTTTGTTTTTTCAGAATAACTGGTGAATTATTGAAATTTTTGATGCCTAGATATGGTTTGGCCAGGTAAAAACCCTGCATTTATTGTGGAAAATTTTCTCACCAACAGAGAATACCTTCGCGTTTTGCCTGACCTTTCACCTTGTGATTATTTTCTGTGAAGTTATGTTAAAAGTGAGGTGTTCAAGCACTGATCAACAACCATTGATGAACAGAAAGCTGCCATTTGCAAAGCAATAAATGAAATTCCAGGAGAAATGACTCAGAGTGCGATGAAAAACTTTGGGATATGCTTAAAGCAGTGTATTGCAGTTCAAGGGAGCCATCTTGAAGACGTTATTTTTAAAAAAATAGTTTACACAAAATGGCAATTTGCATTGTTAATCATATAATAAAATATTCCTAAAGGATGTTCTTGTCTATTTTTTTGAAAAGTGAAATGTGAGCGTTTTTTTTTTTTTTTTTGCTGCACCCTGTATTTGGGGATTTAATGTTCACAACCGAGATGGACTTGGTTACTCGATCTATACATGTGACAGAGCACGGACGTGCATATAGAAAGCAGCATGAGCAATAGCCAACGTATGCAAATAATGGACACACACATATTTAATGGACCAATTCTTAAAACATGGTCTCCAGTCTATAGTAGAATGGAACCATAAATGGTTTGGTAACATTTAATGCTACTAAGACAAGGCTTCTTTCTTTTAACACTTATAAGAAACCTTTGCAACCACCGATTGCCATGGCTAATAGCATCCTACTTAAGATTACATTATTCAAACTCCTCAGCCTAACATTCACAGATAACATGAATCAGAATGAATACATTGAAGACATTGCAAAGGCTGCTGTAAAAAAGAAAACTGCTCATACCTGCCATTATTCTATATCTCTATAAAGCTACCATTCACCCATGCATGGAGTATTGTTGGTACATCTATTCCTAGCCTCTCCATCTTGAACAGGGTCCAAAAAAGATCCTCTAATCTAATATGTCCCGTACTGTCTACCAAGCTCAACCCCCTGTCCCATCACTTTTTTACAGCCATAAAATGTTTTAATCAGTCATTTGTTTTCATAGTTTTGCATATGAATTATAAAATATCTGATATTTCCCCCAAAGCTCTGGTCTTGATGGAGGGGAGACTGAACCTTGCTGCTATGGTTTCAAATGATCTGAAATAACAGCAAGGGGAGACTTGATTCCAAATATTTCTCATATGTTATATCTCTTCTCTTTGGTTTTCATACATAAAGTAAATTTCACAGTGCATAAGGATTATTTGATACAGGAGATATCTGTTCTGTTCAAAATCCTGTACAGATTCCCAAATTCGACAAAAAGATTTCTGAGTTTGACAAGATACACCTGAAGAAGGTTGGAGGTTACATCGGCTGAAACGTTGTGAAAATAACACTCAAGATGAGAACAGTAATCGAAAGAATCCAAATGATACAAAAAATCAATCCTCATCTAAAAAATTAGAAATGTATGAAGGTATTTTCATAATTAAATGTAGAAATTATGATAAGTGTGCAGGAGAGATGGAGAAAAATTACTGGTTATTTAGGCCATCCGTAGTTATAAGAGTCTAATCGTCATGACTGCTTTGTCTGAAACGTTAAAAGAGACTTAAAATGTTATTTTTCTTGTAGTGTACGATCGACTGAAAAATTGGATCGATTTGTATTAAAATTTTGTTTGCTTCAAAATAAAGTCAATATGAAATTTGATAACAGCTGTCAAAATAATTGAGTTGCAACACAGAGGGAGGAAAAGAGAGAGAGAGAGAGAGAGAGAGAGAGAGAGATTTGAAATCGAGGATATTATAGAAAGAGGTGGCGAAAGATAGAGAGGGGGAGAAAGAGATAGAAGAGATAAAGACATGTAGATAGAGAGAGAGAGAATAAAAAGAGAGAGAGAGAGATGAGAGAGAGAGAGATAGGTTTGAAACAGCATATATAGTTATTCACATACAGTACTGTTTCGTTGTATCACAACTTATCAGTGCAGCAAGACTAGCACCTTTCCTTAGCTGTAGATTGAACCTACAACCATTGCGTTGACAGTTGGCAGTTCTAACTTCTGGCCCATGGGATCGGTGCTCGCAAATGACCTCATCAAATGTTCATTTGAATAAACATTCGCCCACTGCTTTTACAGTGCTTGAGCTGCTTGTTTATTTACAAACAAACAGCGGGCCTCACTTTATAGCCATTTAAGTAGCGAGTGAGATACATTCATGACAGTGCTCAACCCTAAGAGGGGGGCTTAAAATATAAAGTCATCCACATACTGTACTGTTTCGTTGTATCACAACTCATCAGTGTGGCTAGACTAGCACCTTTCCCTAGCTGGTGATTGAACCTACAACCATCGCATTGATAGTTGGAAACAGAGAGAGAACTTGAATGCTTATGGAGAGAACTTGAATGCCTACTAGACACTATCCTCGAGTGTCTAAGGTCTCTCTGTACAGGGGTTTGTCAGGAAAACCTGACATGTGGATAGGTTTTTCTGCAAGTAAGCCCTGACTAAATATTCCAAATCCCATCATATTAACAGCCCAAATAAGATTTTCTCTGTATGGATAACTCCTACTAGTTTTTTTTTTTTATGAGGAATGGCACACTTTCTCCAAGTGATGTTACCTCAGTATTTGCAGCTCATAAAATTTCCTTGATATACTTAGTCTACACTTGCTTTTATGAGGAATGGTACAACGTCTCCAAGTAATGTTACCTCAACAGCACGAAGCTGGATACTCCACCAGATTAGATGAATTCTTGTCCTAGAATCCAGAAGAACCAAGAGACCACAAGAAAGGTATACTATAACATATTTAAATGGTCAATTGGGGAAAGAAAAATTATGTTCCCAACTTCTTTACTAACTCAGTTTTTGAGACGTAAAGTTGGAACTTTATTGGAATATTCAAATATCTATGTATCTCAAATATAGATTAAGTGTTAGCCCCATGAAGGGGGTTCTTTGATTTCTTAGAACTTTGACTGAAGTTAAATTTAAAAAAAAAAAAAAAATATATATATGCTGGCATCATTCACACTAGGCGGGTTAAACAAGCTTCCTCCAAAGGAGGAAGTGTCAAGGAAATGTTAAATTCACATGCAGTCCCCAGTAAATTAGCGGAAATGACGCCATTAATTTTTTTCAGTTCTTGCAGGAAACTGTCGTCATCCTTCTACATACAGTGTCTGATATTCCCAAATGGTCACCCATCGGGTATTGACCAGGTTCAATGTTGCTTAACTTCAGTGATCTAACAAGATCCAGGGTGGCAACGGTGTTGTGTGACAGTGAATGTGAAACTAAGACCAAACAATGAATGTCAATATTGTCAGAGATAGTTCATGAGCAGCTCCAGGAAGGTTTAGAATAAAGGACAAGTATTTCTCCTGTGTTTTTAATAACAGCTTTATAAGATTATCTTCATTAGTAGGTTGTATAGCGAAAGGGTTTCTGTGTGGAAACTTAGATTAAAGATTAGACAGGTGCGTGTGTGTGTGTGTGTTGAAGTTATGGTCTGTAACCATGATGGATTATTTGTTTCCTAGAAGTTAGTAGTAGAAGCATACGCCACGAAAGATTAGAGACAGTACTGTAGGATGATTGGTTGCTTGGTTGGTTGTTTTTGTTTTACAGCATATCAACTCTTTTCAGGTTATTTAATGCTGAATCCAAAGATTTTGAAGAAAAACTTTTTAATAGAATATATTTGTTGTTTTCAAGTCGGATTCTATTTAACCCATAGTTGAGACCCTAACAGGTACTACCACTCCGGTTCAGAGTGGACCTAGGAGCAATGGCAATTAAAGGGTGGCTCCACATTCCCCAAAGCCCGCAAACTGGGGCATCGCCACTGGATATAGTTTAAGGTCATATCCAGGACAACTGTAGGATGAGAATGAGAATTTGTGTGTGAAGATAATCATGTTGGGGGTTTGTATTACTGTACACATAGATTTGAAAAAGTTGTCAAAAAATAAATATATAACAAATAGATGTTACCAAAGGCAAGATAAGTTACTTTTCTACCTATCTGGAAAAGTTTTTAGTGGTTTTACTCACTTTAAAACATGGAATCGGTTCAAAAATCATACAGTGTTTATCGACATATTTTAAAAAGAAAAATGACGGCATGTTCGTTGTTGAACACAGTTAGTTTGGGAAAATGAGTTTAAACAAACAAAATACTGTCAGAAACTCACCAAATATATGTTCGCCTATGTCACGGTAACATATATTGAGTGAGTTTCTAACAGTATTTTGTATAATTTTTTGTTTAAACTCGTTTTCCCAAACTTATCGTGTTCAACAGCAAGCATGCCGCCATTTGCATTTTTCCAATACATCAGTAAACACTGTATGTTTTTTGAGTCGAATAAACATGTCACATTTAATGAAAACACTAAAAATTATCCAGTTAGGTAGAAAAGTAACTTATCTTGCCTTCGATAACATTTATTTGTAATATATTTGTTTTTTGACAACTTTTTCTAATCTATGGGTATAGTAAAACAAACCCCATGTTAGCTTGTTTGTATTCACGTCTTAGTCAAACTCCAAACTTGAAAGCAGGGCAAGTTCTGTTGAGTCTCAAGAGAGAAGTTGGGGGCACTAGGTCCGTTCCACGTGGAATTGTTGTCAGTCCAAGATCTGGGAAGAAAAAGAATTTGTGTGTTGCTGGTTTAACCTTTTATAAACTCGGTCACATGACTGAGAATTGACTTCTGATTGGACAAGCCAGAAAGGAAGTGTGATCCAAATCTCCAGCCGCGAGAATTCGCTCCTGCTTGTGTTCCTTGCGAATCCATCTCCTACAAGTGGCAATGAGATCTATCAAAACACATACCTTATACACAATGATTTTCATACGTAACTTGATACCATGCTGGGACCATACATGTCTTTTAAGTATTGAAAAAGACCAAGAAGCCCTTTACATTGCAGAAGGTTTAGGTTGCATCCTTCAGAGAGAGCATTGCCTGTGCACTATATCTAATTTATTACCGTCAATGAAAATAGCTGGTTCCATATAAAGCGATCCAGGTGCTGAATCATACATGATAACTGTCTCTTTTGTAAGTTGATCTTTAAACCAAACGAGTTACATGCAGATACAAAATGGTTCATAAAGCATTCCGACTCATCTTTTGAATGTTCAATGATATCACGGTCATCCGTTTAGAGCACCTTACTCACCAATGAAGAGACTTTTGTTTGAGAAAGTAGTCTACAGACATTAAATACACTGGCAGATGTCTGATATCTTAGGTAACTACTGTCTGAGTTTTCATGGAAGGACACGAAAAAGTCTATGGCAAAATAGATATTGAATAACATGGATGCAGAAATGTTGAACCCCATTGTTGATAGATATTTCCTCAGATAGAGTGTCGTTGAAACTAACCCTGGCCTTCATTCTGTCATGTAGAGAATGAATCAGATCCACAAATTTCTCAGGGCAGTCCAATTTCAGTAATATTTTCCAAGATTTTCTGTTTACGATATTAAAGGCTTTTGATAAGTAAATGAAACATAGGTTCAATGGAAGATTTTGTTCTTTGCACTTCTGCAATTGCCAAACACCGAAAATCATATCCACAGTGCCACAGCTTGCACAAAAATCACACTATGACTCTGGTAGCATTACATTGACAACTGCGTCAACTAATCTATTTAGAATAAACCTTGAAAACACCTTTCCAACAATAGACAGCAAAGATATGCCTCTAAAATTGCTGCAGTTTGATTTTGAACCCTTTTTATACAGTGACACATCTCTACAGTCTTGAGGTACTCTACTTCCCCATACGCTTTGGATGACTTGCTCCAAAAGATCATTTTCTCACCGCTATTCTTTAAAATCTCTGTTGTTATTCCATTCATTCCTGGTGCTTTGTTGTTGTTCATTTGACTCACAGAAGCTTTTATCTCACCCTTGATTGCTGCGGCCCGTATAATTATTTGATTATTTGGTAAAACAGTCTTGAGATTTTGCTGTTTGCTACGAGTTGTGCTTCTTCTGCATTCTTGAACCACCATTGATCTTGAATTTCACGCATACACGTTGGTGCCACTTTTTGCAAATCCTTGTATGTTTTTGCAGCTTCCATTTTTGCTTGGTTGGATAGATTTGATGACAATGGTTTTTCAGAAAAACTTGCATTTTATTTTAAGTAGGGCATTGATTTCCCCATGAGTTTCAGCCAACCAATCTTGGCTCTTCATTTTCTGAAATCCTAAAATGTCTTGCAGAAAGTACTTTCACTTTAAAATCCTCCGATAAATTTCTTTCACCTAAATCATAGAATTAAGTGCATTCTGAAAGATGTTCTTTGTTTCGGGTAGATGAAGAAGCTTTGAGATCTCAAGTGTTTTTGTAATTTTATCGTGCTTTGGGGCGAATCTTGAGTGCCATTTTGGCTCTTACCAAGCGATGATCCATCCAACATTCAACACCTCTCATAGCTCGAATATGATGCAGATCTTGCAGATCACACCAGTGAATAATAATATAATCTATCATATGCCAGTGTCTAGAAAGTGGGTGTTGCCATGTACCTTTTGTATTTGTTTTTCTGACGAAACTACGTTCATGTTCGTTGCAAAGTTGCAAAAGCTGAAGGCCATTGCTGTTTACATTTCTCAATCCATTTGAACCTAAACATTTCCAAGTTTGAGAATTCCTTCCCACTCACAAATTCAAATTAACAAGTATAATGATCTTATCATCAGAGACATTGAGAAATAATTGTCTAAGCTCATCATGAAAAGAAAATATGATTGTTTCAGGGGAGTTCATGATTGGGTCATAAACCAACAAAATTGCGACAAAACATTTTTGTCGCAGAGGGAAATATAAAAATATAATATTCAAATATAAAAAAAGTATTAGCAAACTACTACTAGAAGCTAAAAAAGTGGACAGTCATAATAGTAGAGTGAAAAATATTATGGCAAGCCATCACATGTAGCAACCTAGACGATCCGTGTAGAATATGTTTGAATAAGAAATTAACTACTCTAAACTTTAAATAATCCCAAAGTGCAGGAATGAAATAGCAAACATATGTATATACAAAATAAACTTTATAGGATAACGAGAAAAATTATAATAAAGATGGTGTACTTCTACTAATAATAGCAATAATAATCAAAATGAAAATCAGGCATGCTCATAAGATACTATAAATCGGTGGGCAAATAGCTAAGAATCTGATTGACTGATTAGCAAACCCAGTACCACGAGAATATATAAAAACATGAAGCAACATCAATTCCATGCAATAGCCTAAAGAATTCTTACAAGAATGAAATGCAGAAATTCTGTGTAACTTAATTGCTATATATTATTTTTCCAAACTTACTATATATATATATATATATATATATATATATATATATATATATATATATATATATATATATGTTTGGACAATGGTTACACATTGTAATATCGCATACCCATCTTAGAATCAGTCAAATAGCATAAAGGTAAAAGCACTGGCTTTCGTCTAGATGGTCGAGTTTCTATCCTGACTTGAGGTAATTGCTAAACAGCGAAACAGTACTATATATATATATATATATATATATATATATATATATATATATATATATATATAGTACTGTTTCGCTGTATCACAGCTCATCAGTGTGGCTAGATTAGCAATTACCTCAAGTCAGGATAGAAACTCGACCATCTAGACGAAAGCCAGTGCTTTTACCTTTATGCTATTTGACTGCTTCTAAGATGGGTATGCGATATTACAATGTGTAACCATTGTCCAAACGCCTAATCTCTATTTGTTTACACAAAGAGTATTGCTTTGTATGATATCTGCGGTTTTTATTTCGCCCCCCCCCCAATATGCTCAATCTAAGATGGAATATATATATATATATATATATATATATATATATATATATATACTATAATAAAGCTGTATTCCGGTCTGTTCATATACATTATATATGACATCATAGCAGATGACGTCACATACGATATATATTAATCCTCATCTATGATGACGTCATAGCAGATGGAGTTATGTATGATGTTGTATGATGTCATATGACGTATAGTTTTGACCTGGCAACGCCAGGTATATACAATCAGAACACACACATATGTACATATATATATATATATAGAGAGAGAGAGAGAGAGGGAGAGAGAGAGAGATAGAGAGATAGACACATAGATAGACAGATAGATAGATAGATAGATAGATAGATAGATAGATAGATAGATAGATAGATAGATAGAATAACTATGTGTTTTTAGTGGGCGACAACTACGGTTTAACGTTCTAGGTAATCTTCAGATGGTCTGAAACACAAGCTTAGTTGCAAATTCGAGTTTTATTTTCACTGGATGAAAAAGAAAGGAAAAAATGAACACACATTTATAACTCAATCCGTGTTTATATATATAACTACATCTTGTGTGTGTGTGTGTGTGTGTGTGTGTGTGTGTGTGTGTGTGTGTGTGTGTGTGTGTTTAGTTACTGGATGGGAAGGTCTTAAAATCTTGTCTGGTTTGCTGTTCACTCTCGTTGGACAGGTCAATGTGACTTATAATAAAAAAAAGAATATTTTCACACAATTCCTCAACAAACTATTAAATACTGGATAATGACATGAATTAGCTACCTGGGTATATACCAAGTTTGAACCCAGTCTGTTCCATTGCCTCATTTTTTGCTTCGGGTGTTGGCAATCTTCACATGGTCCTTCCCAATCAAGAAAATCAAGCCGGTCAAAAAATATTGATTTATACGAATTTATTTACTCAAACAATTATTGATTATGGACAAAGTGTAGTATCTGTCTAGACGTTGCATTCCTACTTTGTTACCAAGCATTATCTCTCCTATTATGATGAGAAGCATTAGGCTTTAAAATGCCTGGCATTAAAAGCTTTGATAATCCTTGCGCCCTTGATTGTATTCCCTTATTTTAATTTGATGAATAAATTCTTATGCAACAGTATATATTGTTCTGTTCTCAATATCTTTTCCTCTTTTATCTAAGCTCCACCTATGTTTGGAACTTTTTATTATATCGTAAAGTCTCCGTTTAAAGAATCCTAATATACTTCTTTGACCCACTCTATATATATATATATATATATATATATATATATATATATATATATATATATATATATATATATATATATATATTGAGATTGGTCGTGAGGTTTGTTCTTTGCTAATGGAGTCAGATATGGCTTCATGGCCGAGTTCGAATCTCCTGACTGGTAGTAATCATATCACCCGGCACTGATGATTCTTGAAAGGATGAAACACTAGTGTCTGTATAAAAAAAATTATTGTAATAATTATATATTTTTATTTTTTTTACACAGTGGTCACCACTTATCAAGGCCCGGAAACCACTCAGGGATAAGGGTTATTGCAAGTACATTACTTTAGTGTGGAGATTTGATGAAGTGTTTATTTAAGGGGGCGGTTCATAAGGAATTTGTTAACGTTGGACTTGAACACATCCAAGTTGTAGTCAGGTGTGCAGTTCTAAGAAAGAAGCTTTGTTCATGGAATCCACGTTTTGATTTAGGCACAGATAAAGAGTGGGGGAAATTTTTCACAGTGGATTCAGCTAGACGGTTGTTTTTCGCGAAAGATTGGCGAGGGAGGACCAGAGATTGGAGTTCAGACGAGCACCTGCCATGGAAATAACGCTAAAACAAGGATAGGCTCGCAACGTCTCTTCTGTGGGAGAGAGGTTGCAGGGTAGAGAAAAGGGCATCCCCCACTAAGCCACAAAGTCTATTTTGTACTCTGTCAAGGCAGGATAGGCTGTTTTTAGCAACTCCTGCCCAGATATGGCAGCAGTATTCCATCCTTGGACGTACTTGGCTTTTATATAGATAGAGAATTGCATCAGTAGTGAGATATCTTCTGGAGCGGTAGAAGGATCCCACCATCTTTCCAGCGACCTTGGCAACAGACTTGATGTACGTGTTCCATTTCAGATCAGGAGTAAAGGTCAAACCCAGAAGCTTGTCAACACACGGGGCCTCTCCCAGACAAGAGCCATCCATCCCAATTGATGCCAGATGGGGATCAGAGCGTTGATGATGTAAGGATAGGAGTTTGGTCTTAGATGCATTAAAGGTAACCAGCCACGTCTTCCCCAACTGAACAACGCGCTCGAGATCAGAGGAGAGAGAATCAGAGAGAACTTTGTCATTAACAGCCTTTGATGTGTTGCCATAGATGGTTGTGTCATCAGCATAGATGTCAACGAATGATTTAAGTATGTGTTTAGGGAGGTCATTGATGTAGATCAGGAAGAGAGTTGGGCTCAGGATTGACCCCTGAGGGAGGCCAGCATTAATACTGCAGGCCTCTGATTTTTGTCCATCGACCACTACTCTTATAAGCCTATCGGAGAGAAATGATTTAATGATTGAGAAAACATTTCCAGTTATACTGTAGCTGGAAATCTTGTGAAGTAGACCCTTATGCCATACCTTGTCGAAGGCCTTGGATATGTCAAGAGCAATTGCCCTAGAAAGGAAGCCTTTGTCAAGAGATTCACTAATCCTGTGAGATATAACCGTCAACACATCTGTGGTAGATCTTGCAGAGCAGAAACCATATTGTGTGTCACGAGCGGAAACCATATTGTGTGTGAAGGTTGTTTCTGCTGAGATGGTAGACTATTTCTCTATTTAATATGGATTCCAGCAACTTACTCATAACACACAGGAGACTTATTGGTCTGTACTGAGAGGGAGATGACTTATCACCTGAATTCTTAAATACAGGGCAAACTGATCAGGTCTTCCAGGGAGTCGGAAAGCACTTCTCCTTAAGGCAGCGCTTAAACAGTTTCGTAAGTATGGGAGCAAGTTCTGGTCGAAGCTTTTTTAACATTATAATTGGGATGCCGTCAGAGCCAGTTGCTTTACTGGAATCAAGGTTCTTGATAAGCTTGGCGACCTCATGCACGGATATTTGTATGTTACCTAGCTTGTTCTATGTCATAGGAGGAAATATGGGGAGTTGATGGCCTTCGTCGTATAGGGTAGAATTAGCTGCAAAGTTCTTGGCAAATAGTTTGACCTTGTCTGATGCTGACGAGATGACCTCTGGTCAATTGATAATGGTTGGGATAGAACACACACTTCTGTTCAGGATCCTATTTGTTATTTGCCAAAACTGGTGGGAACCAAGCCGCTGATCAGCTACCTTGGATTTAACAGACTGGGCATATAGCTCTCTTGCATATTTTATTAATCTTTTACAGTGGTTGTTGGCAGTCCTGAAAGCAGCTTTAGTCTCAGTGCATCTATTACATTGGTAGCTATGGAAAAAGTGATTTCTGTGCGCGATAGCAGCAGCACATTCTGGGGAGAACCATGACTGGCTGTTAGGTTTTTGTTGGAATGTTTTAGATGGTATGAATTGGTCTATGCCCACAATTAATTATATATATATATATATATATATATATATATATATATATATAGTATACAATTTTCTTAAAACTCAAAGACTTACATTTTTTTGATTAACTTTCTTTTATTCCATCGTGAATTTTCCCATTACAGCTATTTCGTTAATGGGTGGATAAGTCCATGAACTTATGTTTTCGCCGAAATCTTTCAACCTATCAACTCATCAGATGCGATCCTTTCGATGTCTTTGAGTTTTAGCAAAGTTGTATACCATATATGCTCTGCTACTATTAAACAGATGCATTGAGCTTTATTCTTATTTAATGGTTATTTTTTTTATTTTCGTAACAGCTTTAACATTAAATAAAAGCAGTATATATTGAAATAAATAACATTTCTAGAATAAACAATCATTATTTATATACATATATATATATATATATATATATATATATATATATATATATATATATAAGCATTTACTCAGAAATATAGTAATTTCCAGATTAGTATCTAGGGCGCGTTTAATCCATTGGGAGAAATGCACTCTCAGTCTTTATTAAGGCATGAATCTTGGAGATGGAAAACTCTGATGTAAAAACCTGAGATCTAATGTCCGCTTTGTTTTGTGGCAATCATTGCACCGACCAAGATTAGCAGTTGTGCCAAAAAGTAAGGTTGATTCTGCAGAAAGCCTTCACTACTATAAACAAATCATCTGTGTAGATTTCAACCAACTTAGTTGCTGTAGCGAAACTCATATTTCAAAATCGACAGGACATCCATAGTAAATAATTATATATATATATATATATATATATATATATATATATATATATATATATATATATATGAAATAAAAATTGCAATTAAATTTACCAAAATGATCCAAGATGGTAAAATTAAAGTATATTATAAATATTAAAGAATTAATATTTATAAAATTATCTCACCATCCACCAGACTATCCATTCATGTGTAATCACCTTTTTCTTCACCATATTCCCTCTGCTTCACTTTTTTTGTTTTCAAGTAAGATCTTTGACTTACTTGTTGTTTCATCAATTACTTTTGCATGCAAAATCCGATCCCGCATTTTTCTATTTCCTACCCTTTGATGAGAAGGAAAGTATTTCTTTAAAACTCCGCGGAATAAGGACTATCCACTTATCTAGTGTTTCCTTTTCAGATTAAATATGTTTTTAACATGTTTTACTAACTGTTTGCTCGTATATATATATATATATATATATATATATATATATATATTTGTAATCAGCGACATACAGTTCTGTTTCGTTGTATCACAACTCATCAGTGCCGCTAGACTAGCACCTCTCCCAAGCCTAGGATTGAACCTAGAATCGTCGTGTTGACAGTCGGCAGTTCTAGCACTTGACCATGGAAGCGATGTCCACAAATAACCTCACCAAATGTCTATTTTAAACAAACATTCGTTCACCACTTTTAAGTTTCATTTTTTCAAAACAAAAATTTATTATCTGAACAAAGAATAAATATTCAATGTAATTTCCTTAATTCATGGATTTTCGATGTAGGCTCATCTCCTCAGAGGAAAGTCATTAGCAAAATATTCAATCTGGTTTATTATAATTTTACTATTTAGCACATGCATAGAAAATATATTAAAGATTAGTCTTTTTAAGAAACATAAAGAAAATAAGTATTGAAACAAAAAAAAAAGGATATGAAATTTTGGTATCCAAATAGAATAGTAATCCTTGAATAGAATGAGATGAAGTTATTAGGTTCCAGATTGGTTGAAGATTGGCCCATTGAAGGTAAATTCCAATTCTGTTCGATGAAGCATCCAGAGTATCATCTTTTGCAAATGGAGAATTTTAAATTTATTCTGCTTCATTTTTTGGTGGTGTAAGATCAGTAGAAAGACGTTCTCTTTTATAAAGTAAAATCCAACTGTTCAAAATGAATATTCCAATTAGCTAAAATATCCATGAAATCCAGATAATTGGAATTTAAAACAGGTTAAATCTGTTATTTTAAGAGTGGATTTAAAATGAAGATGAAAAAAATAGAGACTTTAAAAATAAACGGTAAGTTTAAAAAAAAACGCTTAGGCAAATTTTTTGAGTCTCTAATTAAATGAAGAGAAAAATTAACATATCTTATTTATATTCTGAATAAATGCTTATATATATATATATATATATATATATATATATATATATATATATATATATATATATAATTTTAGACGATTCTTTTAACTGTTTCATTTTTGTCTAGGTTTAAAACTTAATTTTCAGTTGCTGATATTATGAAATAATAAATATTCTTAAATTTTAAACTACAAGCAAAACTAAAATCTATAGAACACCCCTACCCCTCACAAGTGTATTTTTACATTTTCGAAAATATATGCGCATATTACATGGGTATTAACGGTAAAACATTCATATAAATAAAAAACAAAACTGTCTGATAAATGCTAGATTTTTATTGGATTAACATCTAGGAAATAATAAACATGAAAGTACCATATATATATATATATATATATATATATATATATATATATATATATATATATATATATATATATATATATATATATATATACTAGCAGCACCCGTTAACCAGCATTGCCGGGTGGAAGCCTACCCTCCCCCTTGCAAAAAATAAACTACAGTTGTCATTGGTGGCCACTGCCATCCCCAAACAGCTGTGGGCGAAATGAAATCATTTGGCTTTCACTAGCGATTAGTACTGGTTTGGGGCAATAACATGTATGTATGGTTTCAAATTCAAATTAATAAATAATTTAATATAACCATAAATGGTAAACTGTTTTTTTAGTTTAGTTTAGTTTAGTTTCGTATATGCAAACATGTGTAATAGTTTATAATTATTGATGTTATTTTCATAATTATGCATACATTAATTAAAATTAATAAATTTACTAATTATTAAATACAATATTTTGGCAGAATATTCCTTAATTAATAGAACATGTTAGTACGAATAGTTGGGTTTAGTGACTTTATTTCTAAAATTCAAAATGGCGTAATGAAAACATATAAGGTATTTACAGCTTCTCTTCCAATTTTTAGGTTTTAATCATGTCAAAACATACTTTATTTCCTTTTGATGGATGGATTGTTGCTATTTCTTCTGATGAGTTAAGAGCAAAATAGATTCACTGATTGATATAATAATTAAGTGATTGATTTTGTGCTACGAAACAGATACTGTCAAGAATTGTAAATGTCAACTGAATTAAAGGAATAAATTATGAGATGGTCAACATCATAAACTTTGGAATATAGTCTTTTGTCATTTATTTACTATATTGCTCTGTAATTACATTGAGCTTCATTAATAAGGATTGGTATATATTATAATGAAACAAAATATATAGCTGTACACTGGGCTGGCAGTATTTTCCTGAGCAGTTGCTTGAGATAACCTTATTTTCTCCTATTTCTATCCTTGTGCTCATATCACTAATAAGGGTGCTGGAGGTAAACGTTTTACCTGGGTTGATGTCATCCACCTGATAGTCAGGGACCCAAACCTTGGATTAACCATCAAGGAGGTCGTCCTATCAGCAGGTGCAAAGTCTTGACGCTGCTGTACTACCATTTGGTGAATGGATTCTGGACCATTATATATTATAAATTTTAAGCACCCCCCCTCAATGTTTTAAGTGTTTCTATGCGTTTTTAAAATGTTAGGAGCTCATGCCACTCCACCCCGTTTCCTTTTTTTCCCCCCACCGCCAAACTTAAAAAATGTTAACTAATACATGTCTCGTTGACCGTTACGTGGCCAATAAGTGGGTACTCATTTTACGTTAAAGTTATATAGGAAAGTGATCCCCCAACCTAAAATGTAAAATATTATTATTATTTTATTTTAATTCCTTCTTTCATATTATCTTTAAAGGCTGTTGAAACACATTAGTAAAAACAAAGTAGATTTTGACTTCTTTTTAAGAGGTAAACTACACTGGCTGGGTTAGTTCGTAAAAAATACTCAACTTTTACTAACTTTTGTGTGACGGGATATATATCTATTTATATACAAATAAATACACGTTGATCTTTATTACAGAGTGGCTTATTATAGCTGTGATTGTTTTTGCTATGTTTTTAATTTTTGTATTTTCTTTATTTTAAAGTTTTTTGGGGTTTTTTTTTTTTTTTTATTTAAACGCAACTTTTGTGGCCCACATTTTTTACCATTGACTAATGGTGGAAATTCTATTAGTCGTTTCGTTTCCCTCCTACTCCGCTGCAAATGTACAAAGGAGTGTTCACTCAGCCGGGGTGGGAGGTGGAGTATAATGTGAGAGACAGGGCAAGAAAGAGAAACCCACACACAGAAACACACATGCACGTGTTTGTCACCCCCTCCACTTCTCTCATTCGCAGGACCGTCCCAAGGAGTGGAAGCGAGGGAGAATGAGAAAAAAGAAAATCGCTAAAGTGGAAATAAAACATTCAATTTAACGATACTTGTTTTATAAGGTTAATCTTAGATTTATTTAATCAGCTACATTATTTAGAGTGAACTCCTTATTTTTACCCAAACAACATATTTGTAAATACAGACGAGTAAACGTTACTACAGATCACATAAATTATTTTTAAGAAAATAGTTGGAAATCAACTCAAAAACAATATTTTTTTTTTTTTTTAATTTTAGGGCCTTGTTTGTTGTCGATTTCTTTTCACTTTTTCAATTTTAATTGATTACTGTAAAATTTCTGACGCAATAAACTATATAAATTAGATCACAGTGTAGTATCTGCTCTGATGCTGCACTAAACTTAATTTGTCGTTAGTCAATGTAGGGAAAACCCTTCTATACTAAGGAAATTTTCATTTTTGCCTACTGCCAGAGTGCCCCTTTGGGGGGAGCTGGTTTTGCCCCAACATTAAAAACGACTTTGTGTCACATTTTGCTTTTGCCTTTGAATTTCGGATTTGTTTTAATCCATGGAGAGTTTTTTTTTTTAAATGGTGTGTGTATATATATATATATATATATATATATATATATATATATATATATATATATATATATATATATATATATATATATATATATATATATATATATATATATAAGTACTTGTCGTTGACTGGGTTCAAAAACAGCCTACAGAAAATGGACTCTGCTTTATGAAAGTATGATAGGTTATGAAAAGGGAAGGTTGTAAAGAGCTTCGAATTTGGGGGTATCAAAACCAAAGCAAAATATGATGAAAGTAAAAATAAAATAGATAAGCCCATAATTTATTATACCATACCTGTTCACACTGAAACACTTATCACAATATTCTGTGGATCTATAGTAAAAAAAAAAAAAAAAAAAAAAAAAAAACTTGTTAAGCTTTGTGACATATTTCAATTCTATGGAGGTCAGGCGCAAACGAACACCCCATAATTTGATTATATCATTATACCATATTTCTTCAAACTGAAACATAATTATCAAAGTATACTTACGCAGATAGATATGAAAAGTCTTTATCAAAGTTTGTGCTTATTTCCATTCTATGGAGGCCAGGCGAGGCGCGAACGCAGACTCCACAATTTTATTATACCATCCCTATTTAAGTTAAAACATACTTATCAAAGTATTATTATGTACATCTATATCAAAAACACTTGTAAACGTTTTTTTTTCTTTTTTAATTTTTTATTTCCATACTTTGTGGACCAGGCGCGTACGCAGACCCCACAATTTTAATGAATCATCATTATGCCAGATCAAACATACCCATTCCTGTGTCTCGATATATCTTCTATCATTATATATGATCAGTTTTTTGAAATAGTCAACCATATAGGACCCTATTCGTGGCCAGACACACACACACACACACAGACGTTCAGCTTTATATATATATATATATATATATATATATATATATATATATATATATATATATATATATATATATATGAAGTCTCAACAATAAGTTAAAAATTAAAAATTGCACGGAATACTGTTAGAAAACCAGTCAATACAGGAACATTTATTCGCTGGGTTTCTAACAGTATTTTGTATAATTTTTAAGTCATTTTCGAGATTTCAAAGATATGAGATACCACGTGTGTGTGTGTGTGTGTGTGTGTGTGTGTGTGTGTGTGTGTGTGTGTGTGTGTGTGTGTGTGTGTGTGTGTGTGTGTGTGTGTCTGTCTGTCTGTAACGCTGGACACAGTTTTTTTTTTTAAACGAAGAAACGTTTTACATTAAATGAAAACAATAAAATCATATCCAGCTAGGTAGAAGAGTAACTTATTTTGCCTTTATTATTTTTTTATTTTTATTATTTTTTTTTTTTGTCACTTTTTCGAATCTCTGAATTTTAAAACACCCAAGATAAGGTAGAAAATAAATTAGTTATGAAAACATTTTCCGAAGACCATTAGCGAAAATTAAGTTTTCCTCACGTGGCCTAAAATTTTTAAAGTTTAAAAAACAAAAATAATTACCTCTCCTGTTACGAATCGAACTCTCTATTTTCTTAATTTTCGCTTATTGTCTCCGAAAACGATTTTGATTAATGATTAATTTTCGACCTTATCGTTTTTCGTAATTTTTGGATATGTTCATTACTCGGCAATTAAGTAGATAATATTGGTTATACTTGAAATTCAGTATTTCGAATTTCGCTTTAGCGAAGAAGCGCTAGATATATCATATATAATCTTTTATTTATTTTATTTGTATTATTATTACTATTTTTATTATTTATTTTATTTGATTTGATTTATTTATCTATTTATTTATGTATATATTTATTTATTTATCTATTTATTTATGTATATATTTATTTATTTATCTATTTATTTATGTATATATTTATTTATTTATCTATTTATTTATGTATATATTTATTTATGTATATATTTATTTATTTATATATTTATTTATGTATATATTTATTTATTTATCTATTTATTTATGTATATATTTATTTATTTATCTATTTATTTATGTATATATTTATTTATTTATCTATTTATTTATGTATATATTTATTTATGTATATATTTATTTATGTATATATTTATTTATGTATCTATTTATTTATTTATCTATTTATTTATGTATATATTTATTTATTTATCTATTTATTTATGTATATATTTATTTATTTATCTATTTATTTATGTATATATTTATTTATGTATATATTTATTTATGTATATATTTATTTATGTATCTATTTATTTATTTATCTATTTATTTATGTATATATTTATTTATTTATCTATTTATTTATGTATATATTTATTTATTTATTTATTTATTTATGTATATATTTATTTATGTATATATTTATTTATGTATATATTTATTTATGTATATATTTATTTATTTATCTATTTATTTATGTATATATTTATTTATTTATCTATTTATTTATGTATATATTTATTTATTTATCTATTTATTTATGTATATATTTATTTATTTATCTATTTATTTATGTATATATTTATTTATGTATATATTTATTTATTTATCTATTTATTTATGTATATATTTATTTATGTATATATTTATTTATGTATCTATTTATTTATTTATCTATTTATTTATGTATATATTTATTTATTTATCTATTTATTTATGTATATATTTATTTATTTATCTATTTATTTATGTATATATTTATTTATGTATATATTTATTTATGTATATATTTATTTATGTATATATTTATTTATTTATCTATTTATTTATGTATATATTTATTTATTTATCTATTTATTTATGTATATATTTATTTATTTATCTATTTATTTATGTATCTATTTATTTATGTATATATTTATTTATGTATATATTTATTTATGTATCTATTTATTTATTTATCTATTTATTTATGTATATATTTATTTATTTATTTATCTATTTATTTATTTATATATTTATTTATTTATCTATTTATTTATGTATATATTTATTTATTTATCTATTTATTTATGTATATATTTATTTATGTATATATTTATTTATGTATATATTTATTTATGTATATATTTATTTATGTATATATTTATTTATTTATCTATTTATTTATGTATATATTTATTTATGTATATATTTATTTATGTATATATTTATTTATTTATTTATGTATATATTTATTTATTTATCTATTTATTTATGTATATATTTATTTATTTATCTATTTATTTATGTATATATTTATTTATGTATATATTTATTTATTTATCTATTTATTTATGTATATATTTATTTATGTATATATTTATTTATGTATATATTTATTTATTTATCTATTTATTTATGTATATATTTATTTATTTATCTATTTATTTATGTATATATTTATTTATTTATCTATTTATTTATGTATATATTTATTTATGTATATATTTATTTATGTATATATTTATTTATGTATCTATTTATTTATTTATCTATTTATTTATGTATATATTTATTTATTTATCTATTTATTTATGTATATATTTATTTATTTATCTATTTATTTATGTATATATTTATTTATTTATCTATGTATATATTTATTTATTTATCTATTTATTTATGTATATATTTATTTATGTATATATTTATTTATGTATATATTTATTTATGTATATATTTATTTATGTATATATTTATTTATTTATCTATTTATTTATGTATATATTTATTTATGTATATATTTATTTATGTATATATTTATTTATGTATATATTTACTTATGTATATATTTATTTATTTATCTATTTATTTATGTATATATTTATTTATGTATATATTTATTTATGTATATATTTATTTATGTATATATTTACTTATGTATATATTTATTTATTTATCTATTTATTTATGTATATATTTATTTATGTATATATTTATTTATGTATATATTTATTTATGTATATATTTATTTATGTATATATTTACTTATGTATATATTTATTTATGTATATATTTATTTATGTATATATTTACTTATGTATATATTTATTTATTTATCTATTTATTTATGTATATATTTATTTATGTATATATTTATTTATTTATATATTTATTTATGTATATATTTATTTATGTATATATTTATTTATTTATATATTTATTTATGTATATATTTATTTATGTATATATTTATTTATGTATATATTTATTTATGTATATATTTATTTATTTATCTATTTATTTATGTATATATTTATTTATGTATATATTTATTTATGTATATATTTATTTATGTATATATTTACTTATGTATATATTTATTCATTTATCTATTTATTTATGTATATATTTATTTATGTATATATTTATTTATGTATATATTTATTTATGTATATATTTATTTATGTATATATTTACTTATGTATATATTTATTTATGTATATATTTATTTATGTATATATTTACTTATGTATATATTTATTTATTTATCTATTTATTTATGTATATATTTATTTATGTATATATTTATTTATTTATATATTTATTTATGTATATATTTATTTATGTATATATTTATTTATGTATATATTTATTTATGTATATATTTATTTATGTATATATTTACTTATGTATATATTTATTTATGTATATATTTATTTATTTATCTATTTATTTATGTATATATTTACTTATGTATATATTTATTTATGTATATATTTATTTATGTATATATTTACTTATGTATATATTTATTTATTTATCTATTTATTTATGTATATATTTATTTATGTATATATTTATTTATTTATATATTTATTTATGTATATATTTATTTATGTATATATTTATTTATGTATATATTTACTTATGTATATATTTATTTATGTATATATTTATTTATGTATATATTTACTTATGTATATATTTATTTATTTATCTATTTATTTATGTATATATTTATTTATGTATATATTTATTTATTTATCTATTTATTTATGTATATATTTACTTATGTATATATTTATTTATGTATATATTTATTTATGTATATATTTACTTATGTATATATTTATTTATTTATCTATTTATTTATGTATATATTTATTTATGTATATATTTATTTATTTATATATTTATTTATGTATATATTTATTTATGTATATATTTATTTATTTATATATTTATTTATGTATATATTTATTTATGTATATATTTATTTATTTATATATTTATTTATGTATATATTTATTTACAGGATTTATTACCATTTCACTCTATTTCATTTACGTGATTGAAATAGGAATTAAGCAAAAATAAATATTTATGTGGATCTTTCATTTCTCAGGTACATTTTTTTAAAAAATAATATTAAAACATATTGAAGATGTATTCAATTCTTCGATATGATAAGCACCTCGAATCTGTGGTTCCTCCTTGTAAGAAGGCATTCACAGTCAGATCTCTTCTTTTTTTTTTTTTTTTTTGCAACAAAAATAAAGTTTCCTTTGTTTCTGCCTGTCTCCATGTGCCTAGTGTCATTCAACATTTCTACAGAGCTTTTTCGCAGAGCCTTCCAGTTGTTGGAACACATTACCATGATATTGCTTACCTGCAGCTTACAAAATAGTTGTCTTCAAATTCAATGTCAACAGATTCTTGTCATGACCATTCCCCACATTTATTCGAATTTGGACAATCCCAAAAATTATTGCTAATCCTCTCATAATATTTTTCATCTTTCAACTAACAAGCAATCCATCTCTTTAACCTTTATGCTCGAGTGGCTTTTGACCTTGATAAACGGTGACACATTAGTTAAAATAAAAATAGTAATAGTATAAATAAAAACATGTGAAAATTTCGCATTTTCTTTTGCAACATGAACTATAAATGCTTAACATGGTTATCTTGCAATATAGTTAACAGCCAAGAAATTGAAAAGAAAAATTACAATTAGTGAATTTCACTGAACATATTCAAAATTAATTTCCTACCGACCTATATAGTTTTTAAAGTGTAGAAACTGATTGTAAGGTTTATTATCTCTGAATTTGTTATCATAAAATTGACTTATCGAACCACAAAAGAAATAGGGTGTTGATATTTTTTGGAGGAAGTCACTTAACTTTGGATAATTTCAGAGGTAAATGATAATAAAAAAATGACTTACCCTACAACTAACTCTAAGTTAAGAGAAAGCATACCATTCAGATTTAGAAGTAGTACTAGGGTAAGTCATATTTTTTTCAATATTCATTTTTTAAAGAATAAAGCCATGAATTCCACAACAGAGCGAGAGCAGTTGTTATATATTAGTACCTTACTCCAATAAGTAGAAATTTTATTAACTAATATGAATTTTAGCAGAAGTTACATTATAATTACATATAATGACAACCTGGCAGAAAATGGAAATTAGTTTAACATCGACTTTATACGCTGGCATGTGTTTGCTTTTAGAAATTGACCTTCAAACTAAACTATTATCTCTTATTTATTTAAACCGTAATCGTAATTACGCTACAATAACGTGGGTGCCAGTAATAGTAGATTGGAGTGCAAGAGTAAAAATACCTCCACCTTTCTGTATGTTTGGCCAAATCTACAAAAAATGTAGAGCAGGACTAAATATCAAAATATTAATCAGAGAAATAGTTATATATTGGGACCCTATGCCAATAGGTAGAGATAATGTTAACTGGTATGAATTTTGGGATTGCTTTTCTATATGTATTGTTGTGGTAGGGTAAATGAATAATTTTGCATAAATTAAAGATGCAAACTCAAAAGTATACCTGAATGAATCGAAGTGGCACTCACTCTACATGTGTTGAACAGGCTTCTTCCGAAGAAGGAAGTTTCATGGGAGTATGATATTTACAAGCAATCCCCAGTCACATGTATATCCCTGTCAAGAAAGATGATGATGTTAGCTTTTTGCAGATCTTGCAGGGTGGTGTCGACATCCTCCGACAAATAGTCACCCATCTGGTACTTACCAGGCTCAACATTGCTTAACTTCAGTGATCTAATGAGTACTAGTGTGTAAACATGACTATGCCATATGAAACATAAAACGCCAAAAGAATTGATTAAGAATTTGGGAAATGCAATGGCACGTTAGGATTTGTTTTATTGTTAAAGATTGGAACCCACTGTCAGTAAATAGAGATTATGTTGACTAGTATGAATTTCGGTGATGGTTATATTAAGCACATATCAGGATAACCTGACAGCAAACAGAAATAGACCCCTCTGTAACTAGCGTGATTGAGGTGGGCATTTAACGGCTAGCTTCCTACATAAAACACACTAGAAATGAAGATGTCAAATGATATGACATAGAAATTACATCACATGTTCGGGAGGATAGAACTAGAGTTTCTAGTAAGTCAGAACCAGGAAGCAAGAGAGGCATGTATCTAAAAGTGTAGAGAGAATCTAAGTTAATATTGCCTCAACACTCTGCCCGTACGCCGACCATCTTAAGATTGGGTTAAGAAAATTAACTAAGAAATAATTTACGTGGTCTCTCCCTCAAAGAGAAACCTTTCTAAATAAAACCTTAGAAAACCCAACAAGTCTCCGTTATATTTTTTGCATAAGTAGTTATTCGTCTTGGGTTAAACTGAAGATCACAACCACACTGGGGATCAACGGCCACACATTGAGATAAAAACAATGAAAGACCAGCGATCGTGCATGTATGTAGAAAAGACTTTTATTATTTGATTTGTTTTCTTTATCGCTCACTGGTAAAACCCCACATGTGCACGTTTGTTGGAAACGTATATTTGAATGTTACTTAACGTTTATTTATTAAAATATTATGACATATATTTTTAGTTGTAAACATCTCACTCTCATTGCTCTGCAAAATTTTCATTCTGAAGGGGAATTTTAGTCCAACAAATTCATTTTCAGCTGACATGCTGTATTATATTATAAACTATATTTGAATTATAAGTCAAGTCATGGTAGCTATCTCAGTCCATATGATGCAAAATCCAAAATCGTCATATTTAGTTCTGGGATTGAGCTATGATTTCAAACAAAAAAAAAGAAGTAATCATAATTAGATTGGTCTCTCCCTCCATAAACAACCCTTCTCTAAATAAAACCTTTGAAAATCCAACAAGCCTCTATTGTGTTTCCATGCATGAGTAGTTATTCATCGCTTAAACAGATCATAACCACACAGGAGATCAACAGCCACACATGGAAAAGTGATGATAAAACCGCGCACGCATATATAAAAAAAGACTTATTTGATTTTTCGTCATCATACACTGGCAAAACCCAACAAGTGCATGTTTGTTATATTTTAATTGTAGTTTTTTTTTTTTTTAATTTTTAATTTTAGTTGAATTAGTTTTAACGATGCTTAGCGTTTGTTTATTAAAATATTGTGAGATATCGTTTTAGTTGGTAACAGTTAAACAGAAGATTACAACCACGAGGAAATCAACGACCACATATGAAAAAAGCGACGATAAAAGAATGAAAGACCAGCGACCGTGTATGTATGTAAAAGAACTTAGTTTTGTTTATTGTTTCTTGATCTCTCACGAGCGGCAATACACATGTGCACCCTACACGTTTGTTGGAAATGAAATGTACAAACTGTTTGTTAACGTTTGTTTATAAAAATTTTACTCAGTCATTTTGATTCTCATGTGAGAAAAAAATGCTAAAAAGCTTGAATTCAGTTTCAGCAACATTAAAAGTATGCAGGTCGGTAAAAAAGTAAATGTTAAGGATTAACATTATTTGTTATATAGATTTTTTTTTGGGGGGGGTACCGATTTTTCGACTGCTAACTATAGTGCAGAATTAACATTTGCCTTTAAACCTGACAGAACTTACTTTCTAATCAATAGTTTGAAGGATCAAAACCCACGATCAAATTTCAAGATAGTAACAAATCGAATATTTTAATCTGCTATTAATATAGGGTGTTTTCTTATAGGTGGCGAATTTAAAATTGATGATCTATTTTATTTGATTGCAGATTTAGCAACTATCGCTTATTTTGAGTTCAGCTTGGTTTGGCAATTCATCATGTGTTTTCAGCAGGATGGAGCCACATGCCACAAAGTATGTGATATGATCAATTTAATGAGAGAAACATTTAGTGAACGAATAATTTCACAAAATGAACCTGTGAAATTAACACCGCTTTCATGCGATTTAATCCCATTATATTATTTTCTTTGGGGATGTGTAAATCCTATGTCTATGCTGATAAACCAGACGCAATAGACCACTTGAAAGACAACATTTGATGTGTTATTGCCGAAATACAGCATAATTTAATTTAATGCATAGAGTTGTAAAAATTGGGCCCATAGATTACACCATATTCATGCAAGTCACGGTGGCTATATCACCGAAATTGTATTTAAATTATATATGCCAAAAATAAATCTTGGAATAAACCACATATTTGTATGATAAAAATATATTTATGTGATTTATTTAAATTGAAAGTTTGTTACCTCTAAAAAAAAAAACAAAAAAGAAAACACCTTACACATAAAAAGTATAACTGGTACGTGTTTACTTCATTCAAAGAATTATTTTTTACAAGGCAGTCATCATTTATCAAAGCCTGAAGGCCACTGGAAGATAAAGGTTAATGAGTGTACGGTGGTCACCAAGACAACAGCATAATAAACATTAGTGGTGAAAAATTGGGTATGATTTGATTATTTAAAGGAACAATTCAACAAGTACTTGTTTACATTGAACTTAGAGATGACTATATTATAGTCACCTACAAAGTAGGCCAGCAGAACAGAGTTCCACAGATGAGTAGTTGCAGGAATAAGCTTTGTTTATGGAATCTGCATTTAGATTTAGGCACGGATAGAGAGTTGGGGAAGCTATTGATAGTGGTTGTAGCTAGTTGAGTGTATTTGTGAAAGTTTGGCAAAGGGGGACAATAGATTTAAGCTCAGACAAGCACTTGCCATGAAAATAACGATAGGGCCGAGACAGGCTCGCAATGTCTCTTCTATAGAAAAGATGTTGCATGGAAGAAAAAAGAGCATCATCTACTAGGTTTCAAATACGGTTTTAAAGAAATGGCAGTATTATATCAATAAGATCAATACTATTGATACTTTAATATTTATACAGTTAGATAGGTATATATGTACATGATTCACTCTGAAACTAATTAACCGATCATTATGAATTTTGAAATATAGCTGTGAGACGTGAGTGGTACAAATGTGGGCTATTATTTAGTTTAAATTAAATTGGCTTGTGATGAGATTGGCAGCAGCAGTAGTGCGTGTCTTATTTTTCAGTTTCTTATTAAAAAAAAAAGTAAAAAAAAGAAAAAACACAATGTCTTCATATTTAATAATCATTTTTCACAATGGCAAGATTAATAGTCAATTATAAACGACCCATAAGTTTAATTATTTATTTATTCATTTGTTTATTTATTTAATTAATTAATTTATTTATTTACTAATTAGTGGGGTCGCCCGACTTTGTCGGTCATAAAATACGTTCAATATATATGAATTCATGCAGATTTCGTAGTTATTATTAGAGAGCTAGTTCTCTATTGAATATTATTTTGCATTCAAAATTTAAAAAAAAGAAATAATGACTTGGGCGGCATCAGCTAATCGAAACCAAAACATTTATCTCTCCAGTCACGTAGCTATTGAGAGATAGGTAAGAAAGATTTAATATTAAACGGCTTAAATGAATTGAATTGAATGTGGGCATGCGCAGAAAGAAGTAAAAATATTTCGGCAAGTTGAAATGAACAGATTGCTCTTTAATTTGCCGATGTATGTCAGCACGCGTTATTCATCCATCCAAGCAAAGAGTTTATTCTTTACTTTTTTATTTTTAGCATCCGTGGTATATGATTACTACTTCTTGTTAATTTCAGTGTTATGTGACCAATAGTTAAAAAGTTTAGTGGCGGCGCACGCACGCGCGCGCGCACGCGCGCGCACACACACACACACACACACACACACTAATTAATTATATAAAATAGTACATTAGTTATTTCAGTTTTAAGAGGAAGTCTTATCTTGCGGGTGAATTGACGTAACGAAATCAATTTTTATTGATAAAAATAAACTTATTACTTTACCGGGCAACACCGGGTAAATAGCCCTGCTAGTTATTTAACTAAAACTGATGTTCCTATTTACTTGCCTCCCCACGAGGGCAGAGTTTAATGTGGTGGAAACCCCAGCTCTCCAAAAAGGGGCACTCTAGATAGAAACAAAAATAAAAATTGTCTCGGTCATGAGCATTTCTCCTCCACTGACCGAGGACAGAAAAGGTGAAGTATTGTATGAGAACAGATATTACACTTTGTTCCTAGCCAAAAGGCTAACTAAAGCTGATGTTCCTATTTGTTTTGCCTCCCCACGAGGATAGAGTTAGGCACCAAGGTCGTTTTTAAATGTGGAGAAAAGGAAGAAAAATAAAAATTGTCTCCGGCGTGAATGATTTCTCATCCACTAACCGAGAACAAATAAGTGAAGTGTAGTATGTTACTTAAATATAATAGAGAGGTAATTTTCTGACCATGAAGCCGAAAAGTTGCGTAAATGCTTCATTTTGAGAGATGCGTCAAATGAGGGCGAGGTGGGGGGGGACATATTCCCGCCCATTCCTAGATTCGGCGGGGGGGGGGGGGTTATGAGGAACGAAAAAAAAAAAAAAGAAGAATATTCGAGGGATGGAAAGATTGCGATCAGAACACTGCATTTCTGTTTGCGGTCTTTTGTAGATGAGAAGATGGAGTTTGCCTGTAACATCTGAATGACCCGAGGCACGGATGGTGGAAAAGATGAGGAATGCAGATCTAGAGTGTTTCACGCGTTCAATGTTTCAACGCAATCAATATCGTTCTGCTGAATCTCTTCTCTGCAAGTGATGGTATTGGACATTGTCTCCCCACTCACCTCGCCTTACACCTGATATAATCCTATAATCAACGAACGTAGAAACGAACACATAGCAAAAACCAACAAGAAACCTTATTCGTCGCGTTGTTGATTATCTATATATTATTACGACAGGATGTGTGTTATTTTCTGTGTTACGCCTACATCCGGGTCGTTTAATTGTTATACACTTCCATTTCTTATCAGGAATAATTTTACCAAGAATTCTTCATAAGTTTTGGTTTCGGTTTACATTATAGCTGATGGCACTTAAGTCATCGATTTTTTTTATAAATAATTTTATCAAGAATTCTTCATAAGCTATGGTTCGGTTTCGATTATGGCTGAAGGAACTCAAGTTATATATATATATATATATATATATATATATATATATATATATATATATATATATATATATATATAAGTTTTTATTTCGGTTTCGATTCAAGCTAATACATCCAAGTCTTATGGATATATTTTTTTTATTTTTGAAATCGCAGCTTTATAATATATAGAAATCGATAGAATATGAACTCTATAATAATATAAACGAAATCTGCAAGAATTAAAATATCATATTTAAGCGTACTTTACGACCGGGCTTTGCCGGGCGTTCGTGCTAGCTTAGATAAATACTTTTGCAGTTTTAACAAAATAGCTACAATAATATCAGAGCGTCTCCATTTACACTGAACATCTATAAAATGCCAACATCAATATATTACATATGAATCAGTTCCCTGTGGAATTTCCACAGGTCCCGCTAATTATAAGATTAGTTTACGAATACCTATTATGCTTCACCAGCATTCGCAATCATATCAATCATAAAAAAATCCATGAAAAATCATAGAATCACGTTAGTAATTTATTTTTGCATATATAAATTACTAGCAAGAAGACCTGACGTTGCTCGAGATTAAATGAAATCAATGAATGTTCCACACTTCCAATAATTTTACCAGGGACCTGCAGAGGGAGTTGGGATGCAAGAGGAATATAGTCTATGTCTATGCCCCACCATTACTATATTTTGCCGTTTTTTTTTTTTTTTTACTTGAGCATCTAGCTTAAAATGTTTTTGTTTTTTTACTTGAGCATCTGGCTTAAAATGTTCTTTGCACGTCACAGACTTTTATTGTCATAGAAATCAGTAAAATTGCCCGTTTTTCAATTACATCGATTGATTGCCTGCTCTAATCAGGAACCCACCACAGTGTACAGAGAGGAAGCTTTACGTGCCTTCCTGCAGTGACTTAGTCCACATTACATTGTAGTCCACATTGCACTGTAGAGAACCTACTGTTGCTTTTATAAAAT
This sequence comes from Euprymna scolopes, assembly GCF_053919585.1. Lineage (NCBI taxonomy): Eukaryota > Metazoa > Mollusca > Cephalopoda > Sepiida > Sepiolidae > Euprymna > Euprymna scolopes. Next base: position 5,953,481 of record NC_136512.1, on the reverse strand, counting down.
TAGTTTTATAATTATGTTATCAAAGAGTAAATCTTTAACAAAGCAAAACTTATCAAGATAAGAAAAGAGGAGCAAACAATAATATTACATGAAAGATGAGGAATAAAAGTTATATAAAAATTTATTATATCATCAAAATAATAAGAAAAAGTTGAGAGGAAAATTAAGAAAAAACCTCTTCAGGCCATGACATTTCGATGCTAAAGTTTAAAATGCAAAAATTAAGTATCATGGTTCAGTTGTGCTCTAAACAGAAACATTCATTTTGAATGCAACCCTGTCATATCAAAGAACCTACTGTTGATTTTATATGTCAAGCCCTTCTGTTTGTGCAGTAATAAAATTTCTCAAATGCACTTGTGATGTTAAGTTGTATGAGGGTGTTAACTTTAATCAAAATCTGACTGTTTCTTCTTTGATCAGATTTTTTTGATTGTCGAGTTTTAATACTTATCAGATATAAAACCTATATAAGAACACTCCCAGATACATAAAATACATTTGTGTGAAATTTCAAAAAAGAAAAATATCGACCTAGTCGATTTGGAATCCATAGGAACAAACTCTCTCTCTCTCTCTCTCTCTCTCTCTCTCTCTCTCTCTCTCTCTCTCTCTCTCTCTCTCACACACACACACTGTTTTCATATATAAGTAGAAATAGCAATGACTAAAGATACATTACCTGAAAGTACTTCTTTTAAACTCCTCGGCCTAACATTCACAAGGAACATGAGTTTGAACAGATACATTGAGAGCATTGGCAGAGCCACTGCGAGGAAGGTAGGCTCTCTCTACCGTGCTAGAAAGCTACTTACGCCTGGAAGTATCCTGTACCTCTATAAGGCCACCATTCGCCCATGTATGGAGTATTGTTGTCACATTTGGGCTGGTACATCTGTTACTAGTCTCTCACTCCTGGACAGGGTTCAAAAGAGAGTCACCAACCTGATAGACCCTGAACTGTCATCTAAGCTTCAACCTCTATCCCATTGACGAAATGTTGCAGCCCTCTGCCTGTTCTACAAGTATTTTAATGGTGAATGCTCCAACGAACTACAAGCACTTGTATCCCTCTCGATGTAAATACCTCTGACAAACCCAACAAGCAGCTAAATGCCACCTCTACGTAGTATAGATCCCTAGATGTAAGAAAGTTTTCTACTCCAATAGTTTCTTCCCCAGAACTGCTAGACTTTAGAATTCCTTTTCAGGATTCTGCTTTCCCAACTGTACTGACATGCAGAAGTTCAAATGTAATGTGAACAAACATCTTGCTGCTCATCCCCCTACATAGTATACCTGCAACTTATGTCCCTGATAGTAGTCCTCTGCATCAAAGTGGCACTGTGCCTTGTTTGGGGTTAAAATAGAATTAAAAAAAAAAAAAAGATGTTATCATAATTTCTGATGACCTAAAAAAACACCCATTATTGATTTTTATTATTTAAGGTGGATTTCTTTCTAAATCTATTTCACGCGGTAGGAGTTGATTAAATTTATATTTGCTTTTTCCCTTATTTTTTTATCACTTGAAATAGTTTCATTATTAGAAAAAGGCACATTTTTT
>NC_136512.1:5941914-5944414 GCF_053919585.1 Euprymna scolopes | reverse complement strand
TATATATTTCATATATATATATATATATATATACATATATATATATATTTCATATATATATATATATATATATTTCATATATATATATATATATACATATATATATATATTTCATATATATATATATATATACATATATATATATTTCATATATATATATATATATATATATTTCATATATATATATATATATATATATATATACATATATATATATATATATATATATACATATATATATATATTTCATATATATATATATATATATTTCATATATATATATATATATATTTCATATATATATATATATATATATTTCATATATATATATATATATATATATATATATATATATATGATATATATATATATATACATATCATATATATATATATATATCATATATATATATATATATTTCATATATATATATATATATAAATATATATATATATATATATATTTCATATATATATATATATATATACACACAGTGTAGCTTAATCGCCATATATATTTTATAGATTACTATATATATATATATATATATATATATATATATATATATATATATATATATACCCGTTCACATACACCTTTCACGATAAAGCTAGAACCCAGAATTAGATAGAATCGAGTAACTGCGTCGACAATCAGTGTATGTGATCTATAATCTCCTCTTAATGTCTAATATTTGTAGAAAAAGCGGTTCATACTTCGTGGGGACGTTATGTCCCTCAACAAATAGATTGTTCCGAAATCGTGTCTGGGGAGTCGACTAATTTCAGTTAATTTTTGTAGATGTGATATCTACCGCCTGTATACCAGCAGTAACTATCTTAGTTGTATAGGACGCGTTGCTTGTCACATCGTAGAATGTAGAACTGGATAAAAATATAAGAATTTGAAAAAAAAAATCGAGGCATAGCCAATAGATTGCGCCCTGGCCCATATCGTTAGGTCGTCAGTATTGCACACTTCATGAGTGCGACGACCTGGGTTCGCACCTATATCGGAGCACGTCACTGATGAGATGCAGTACATCAAAACCCACTTTGGGTCTGGCGTTGTCCGTTGTCGATGCAATTGCTCGATTCCATCTAATTCTGGGTTCTAGCTTTATCGTGAAAGGTGTATGTGAACGGGTATTTATATATCTATCCATAATCATAATCTCCTCTTAATGTCTAATATATATATATATATATATATATATATATATATATATATATATATAGGCACACATATATTGAACTCACCATGACATAGGTCGTATCCACCTACCTTCATTTTATAATAAAAGCTACATTCCTCCTCTATCACAGAGATCACGAGGTCTCCCATCCTCTCCCCATTTTCAATATTTTACCATTCTCCTCTTACTGCACAATTATTTTGCTCCTAATGATGTAGTTATCGTTAGACGTCCCATCCCTATTATGTTACCTAGCATCTTCTCTCCTCTTCTGATAAGAAGCATTAGGCTTCGAAATGCCATGGTATAAATAGTTTTACTTATCCTACAACCCTAATTGATGTATCATCCTTATTGAATAAACGAATATATATTTTATATTGTCGTTTTCTTATTTTATTTTTACTCTCTCTCTCTCTCTCTCTCTCTCTCTCTCTCTCTCTCTCTCTCTCTCTCTCTCTCTCTGTGTATATATATATAATGATTATATATAAGTGATGATAGTAATGTAAAGATGATAGTAAGTAAAAATTAAATGTATGTACTTAAATAACATTTATGTTGGCCAGTAAAAAGCTTGTGTTTTTTGTTGTTGCTGTCGTTTGTTTGTTTGTTTGTTTTTATAACAATTGTACTCATCGACCTAAACAAGATGAAAGAAAATGGATGTCTTGCATCTTCAAAAGTGACTCGTGCGTATTCTTTCTTTTTTCTCTCTTTCTATTTATTCAGCCTTTCTATTCATGAAACACACGAGTTTAAATCCTCTCTGATCTTCCTGCAGGATTATCTCTCATATCGATTTTATTGCCATTATCTCACTTAAACGAAAATAAATATTCATTAAAAGAAAAAGGAAAAAAATGAATCTTAAAAAATTTTGAGCTGGTCAGTATGCTTTCCAAATCTTTTGATGTCCAAAGTAGCAAGGTGAGAAACACTTAAGAGCTTGGCTCAAGTGATAGACAGTCTAGGCTATCTAAAATGTCCTTATATAAATATACTAACACATTTACCCAATGATATATATATATATATATATATATATATATATATATATATATATATATGAAAAAATGGCGTAATGAAAGAAAAATATAAGGTATTTGCAGCTTTTCTTCTAATTTTCGGATTTTTTAATCATGTCCAAACGCATTTTATTTCCTTTTGGTAAATTGATTGTTGCTATTTCTTCTGATGAGTCAATGGCAAAATAGATTCACTGATTGATATAATAATTAAGTGATTGATTTTGTGCTACGAAGCAGATACTGCCAAGAATTGTAAGTGTCAACTGAATTAAAG